>NC_044979.1:15217214-15517214 GCF_008728515.1 Papio anubis
GAAAGAAAGAAAGAAAGAAAGAAAGAAAGAAAGAAAGAAAGAAAGAAAAGAGTTCCAACTCTTCCATAAGTTAGGCATTAAAGAACAAGCAGGACTTACTTAAGCATCAAATGGAACCATGTAAGAAGCTATGGGATTTACATTAATTGTCATTATTCATGGATTCCCTATTTGTGAATTCAGCTAGTCACTAAAATATATTTGTAACACAAAACCAATAGTAGAGGTGCTTTCAGTGTAATTTGCAGACATGCATAGAGCAACAAAGATTTTTAGTTGCCCGATGCCCCTGTTCGCAGCTGAAGTTGAACAAAGCAGTGCTCTACCTTCTTGTTTCAGTTTTCACACCGTAAACAGGTGCTCATTTTGTAGTCTATTTAATGCCATCCTTTTTACATTTTTGTGCTTTGTGTTGGTGATTTCGTTGCTAAAAATGGCCACCAAATATATGTCAAAGTGCTGTCTACTGTTCCTAGTGCAAGAAGGCTGTGATGAGCCTTATTGAGAAAATATGTGTGTTAAGTAAGCTTAATTCAGGCAAGGGTTATAGTGCCGTTGGCCACAGATTCAATATTAATTAATCAACAATATCTATGAAATAAGGTGTCTTTACCAGAAACACACATACAACAAGGTTATGCATTGATTGGTTGATGGAAATGTGACCAGAGACTCACGGGAATCCAGGCCTGCATTTTTCCTAGGAGCAATTGTTCAGTATAGTATTTGAACTTAATACTTAATTGAACATGACTACCATGAATTATGAGAATTGACTGTATTTAGTGGGGATTTTTTTTTTTTTTTTTTTTGACAGAGTTTCATTCTTGTTGCCCAGGTTGCAGTACAATGACGTGATCTTGGCTCATTGCAACCTCCGTCTCCCGGGTTCTAATTACAGGCATGCGCCACCATGCCCGGCTAATTTTGTATTTTTAGTAGAGACAGCGTTTCTCCTGTCTTTGGTCAGACTGGTCTCGAACTCCTGACCTCAGGTGATCCGCCCACCTCGGCCTCCCAAAGTGCTGGGATTACAGGCATGAGCCACCATGCCCAGCCCTTTTAATTGGATTTTTAACTGTCTTTTTGTGCTTGTGTATGGCTTAATTTTTCCTTCCTTGTACATAGCACATTGGATGGCTCCTAAAGACAAAGCCCCCACCACGGGGCCTCCTCTACCTCTATGTGACACTTATTCAGGTCATTAGCTCTGGAGTCTGCTTCTTTCCTTCCCACTGACCTTTTGAGTCAACCAGTGGTAAAGTCTTGACTGTGGTGGTCTGGAGCAGGGTTCGCAACTCCCCATATGTGTAAGAAGCTGAAACAAACTTCACATCACGTACCATGATGTCCTCAACAAAGATGGTATATTTGCTATGGAGGGAGAAAGCATGGTGGGTTAGCCCCACCATATACCTATCCCTTCCATTCCTCCCATAAGATTTGCCATACTTTCAGTCACTCACAATATCTATTAAATGCATGAGAATATAATAATAATTTAAAACAATGTTTCCAAACATTAACCCTAAGCTCAGTCTCAGCCTCTGAACCTCCCACTCTCCCCATCAGATCTGAACTAATTCCATCTAGTGCCCCTGACCTGAGCTGGTTCCAGCCAAGGTCAGGCAAGTAGGGTAGCTTCTTGACCTGGATGATGCTGTCATAGAGAGAGGGCTGCAGGCTCTGAGCCACCATGTTGGCCAAGATAACAGCCACCATCATGGGCAGGATGTGAGCAATCTGACCCGTTAATTCGAAGCAAATCACAGCTGTGGAGACTGTGTGGGACACGGCACCAGTCAGCGCTGCTGCTCCTAGAATGACACAGGAATGCACCTGTAGGTTAGGACTACCGTTCTTAGCATGGAGGACATATGGGGATGGGATGGGAATAACACGGAATGAGAGACAAGATCCTGGTCAGTGCCAACACTCATAATGATTTGTCAAGAATAGGGACTAGAATACTGAACTCTTAGGAAATCATCATTTTGATCTCATTCTATAACCTTCACCAAGTTACAAAATCTTTGTGTGCGCCAAAATTTTCATTTATAATACGAAGATAGTGATGTCCTATCCATTCCTTGCTTTTAAAAGTTTGGATGATTATTCACTGAGCATTTTATTTTATTTATTTATTTATTATTATTATTATTTGAGACAGAGTCTCACTCTGTCACCTAGGCTGGAGTGCAGTGGTGCAATCTCGGCTCATGGCAACCTCCACCTCCCAGGTTCAAATGATTTTCCTGCCTTGGTCTTCCAAGTAGCCAGGACTACAGGCATGCACCACCACACACGTCTAATTGTTGTATTTTTAGTAGAAACAGGGTTTGCCATGTTGGCCAGACTGGTCTCAAATTCCTGGCCTCAAGTTATCCGTCTGCCTCAGCCTCCCAAAGTGCTGAGATTACAGGCATGAGCCACTGTATCAGGTCTCTTCACTGAGCATTTTACAACTCAGTTATGACATTTTTTTTTACGCTGGGCTTTAGGTATTAATGCCAAGAATTAATGAGTAAATAGAGTGGAAACCCAAGAATCGTGTTGTGGACTTGGAGCAATGAGACTTGTGTCAGATCCTGCTGTTACTATTTCTCAATGGAATGAGTAGAGCTTAATTCCTCTGGAATCCCATGCTCTCAACTATAAAGTGAAAGGGGTCATTTAGATGATTTCTAAGGCCCTTGTAGATCTGAAACTTTATAATTCTATAAGCTCCCTGAAGATAGAATCTATCTTGTTAATTTTTGGTTGTTTTCCCACTAACCAAAATAGTCACTTGTGCATTAACTATATTTCTTATTTAAATATGGAAGAGATATCCTATGGGGAAAATGTAGAGGAAGGCACATATGAAAATGTAACAAGAAAAAGTCAGCTGTGCGTGGTGGCTCATGCCTATAATCCTAGCACTTTGGGAGGCCAAGACGGGTGGATGACTTGAGGCCAGGAGTTTGAGACCAGCCTGGCCAATATAGTGAAACCCCATCTCTACTAAAATTACAAAAATTAGCCAGGCATGGTGGCATGTGCCTGTAATCCCAGCTACTTGGGAGGCTGAGGCAGGGGAATCACTTGAGCCCAGGAGGCAGAGGTTGCAGTGAACCCAGATTGTGACACTGCACTCCTGGGCAACAGAGCAAGACTCTGGAAAGAAAAGAAGAGAAGAGAGAAAAGAAGGAAAGAAGAAAGGCAGGAAGGCAGGAAGGCAGGCAGGCAGGAAGGAAGGAAGGCAGGAAAGCAGGAAGGAGGGAAGGAAGGAAGGAAGGAGGGAAGGAAGGAGGGAAGGAAGGAAGGAAGGAAGGAAGGAAGGAAGGAAGGAAGGAAGGAAGAAAGAAAGAAAGAAAGAAAGAAAGAAAGAAAGAAAGAAAGAAAGAAAGAAAGAAAGAAAGGGAGAGAGCAAGCAAGAAAGCACCACAAAAGGGAAATATAGGGAGGAATGACACTACTGGATATTGCATACAACATGCTTCAGAACATAAACAATCACAGGATGTGTATACAAGGAAATGTTCACAAGGGAGGCATGTGTACCAGGAAGTCATGAAGATGGAGAACAAGAACAGTGACCCTCATTGATGAAAGAGGCTTTTATAAAGAAACTGTGTCAGGTGAGCAGGGTACCAAGTGAGCTAGAAAGCTGGTCAGCAATTCTCTATCTAGGGAAGGCATGGCCTGAGATGCTATGGAATTTTGGTGAGGAAGGGAGGAAGCACAATAATATCAGGATTCTATTGGTGTTAGGCATAGCTCTATCTTAGAAGTCATTTTAGAATAAAGAAACTAGGGCTCAGAAGCAGCTATCTTACTTCATGGTCACTGATAACAAGCAGCAGGAGAAATCTAGAGCTATGTTTCTTAGCTCTTAGTCCTGTGCTCTTAACTCCCCATCAATATAAACACGTCTCAGGTTGAGTCAATCGCCTGCAACCTGAGCCAATCACCTGCATTGTTGGTTCCATGATTCCTAGGAAGGAAAGATAGAACGCTTATCAAACATCCAGACACAATCCTAGAATCTTACGATCTCATTTGATCCCTATGACCCTTTTCCACATGAGGAAACTAAGGCTCACAGAAGTTCAATAAGAAATAATGAGAGTCAGAGTCATAGGTATGTTATCTGAGTATAAGTCGAGTTCAGTAGCACTAAATTAAAATTGTATTGTGTAGCCTAGAATGAAGATCCAATGGGAGAGTTTAAGTGTGGGAGTCTGGAGTACTCAATGTTTGATTACAGGGAAGTGGGAATGTTTCTCACCAATTACTGCATAGCCCCCAGGTAGGATCTTATAGATGATGTCATCAAATAAAATACCATCAGGAAACAGCATGGCCATGATCTCTCCTACCAGCCTTCCAAATGCAGCTCCTAGAGGAAAGATAAAAGGAAGTTATCTTAAAAAGATAAAAGAAAGATAAAAGGTGTTATAAGATCCAAGTTCCTTGCTCTCTGTTTTCAGAACCAATCTCTCCTGGGGTGTTAAGACGAAATACAAACTCCCAGCATCCCGGGCCTTTCCTTATGTTTCCGGTATCCTAGATTGCAACTCTGAGTCAGACCCCAGGCTTCCCATCAGAACTTACCTAGCACAAACACAGGCATGAAGCCTCCGCAGGGTATGGGCATAGTGGTGGCCACGATGGACATCCAGAACTGCAGTAAAAAGGAGCGTTGGAATACCCTTTCAACTCTGCCCAGTAGACAGGCACACACACTTCTCCCTTCCCACTATCGTTTCTGCAGAAATCCTGGGATAGCTGATCCTTCTGAAAGCCACTTTGTCTGTCACCCTTCTTCCAGAAACAAAAACCATAGAGCTCTCAGGCTAAGAGATTACCAAAGACAATACAGGAATACTATCAGAAGTTTCCTCCAGATGACTAGACCAAAGCCCTCCTACTTTGAGTGCCTGTATTTGCCTTTCAGCAGTCTAGAACAAAGAATGGAGCCCCAGAGTACTTCTCTTTCTCTGCCCCAAAAGAGCCCCAGCCCACTGTACCCTTTTAGTCCAGAAAGTTTGCCTCAGCAAATAGCCTGAAACTCTTGAAGCTGGAGGAAAACTTTTCCTACTCAGGTTATATTTCTGAAAAGGAGCTCCAGTTCTTTCTTTATTTTTTATTATTTTTATTTATTTATTTATTTATTTATTTATTTATTTTGAGACAGGGTCTCGCTCTGTCACCCAGCACCCAAGCTGAAGTGCAGTACCATGATCTCGGTTCACTGCAACCTCTGCCTCCAAGGTCCAAGCTATTTTCCTGCCTCAGCCTCCCGAGTAGCTGGGACTATAGGTGCATGCCATCATGCCCACCTAATTTTTTTGTATTTTTAGTAGAAATGGAGTTTTGCTATGTTGACCAAGCTGGTCTTGAACTCCTGACCTCAGGCAATCTGCCCGCCTCTGCCTCCCAAAGTGCTGGGATTACAGGTGTGAGTCAGTGCGCCTGGTCGAGGAGCTCCAGTTCTAAGTGTCAGACATTTAAAGTCTGAGTGACTTATCTGGTCATTCATAGAACCATCTATATGGTGAAACTCACAGTAGAACCTGGAGAGAAGACTTACTTGCCTAAGCCACTTGCTTTAATCATCAGATCACCTTAAACAAGGATCAAAATTTAGATCTGTCCTGGCTATATACTGGAAGGGTAAATTGAGAAAGCTTGATAAGTCAGCCAATGTAATGGAAAAAAAAAAAAAAATCTCTAAGGCCAACTTTGTAAGCTAGAACTCCAATAGAAATTGAGACAATTTTACAAAAAGCAGTATGTACATTTTGAGGCAAAGAGTACAAAAGAATTGGCCGGGCATGGTGTCTCACACCTGTAATCCCAGCACTTTGGGAGGCCGAGGTGGGTAGATCACAAAGTCAGGAGCTCGAGACCATTCTGGCTAACACGGTGAAACCCAGTCTCTACTAAAAATACAAAAAAAAAAAAAAAAAAAAAAAATTAGCCAGGCGTGGTGGCGGGCACCTGCAGTCCCAGCTACTCGGGAGACTGAGGCAGGGGAATGGCGTGAACCTGGGAGGCGGGACTTGCAATGAGCTGAGATCTTGCTTCTTGCCACTGTACTCCAGCCTGAGCGATGAACGAGACATGGTCTCAAGAAAAAAAAAAAGAGTACAAAAGAATTGAGAAATAGAATGGAAAAAAGGCTAGTTGTTGAACTTTTTAAATATCTGTAAAAGAAATAAAAGTATGAGATGTAATATGTAAGCAAAGCAACAGGTTTATATGGCCCTTCCAAAATAAGTAAACCACTCTCAGAAAAGGATCTCAAACTTATTAGGTACAAGAGGGTAGCAGCTAAAGTTCAGACAAACTGCCAAGGTGAAAGTATTCACAGTTTTAGAGCTGTGCGCAATTGCACTGTAAGCTAAAGAGAAATATATTTCTTAATTTTCAGAACCTTAGAAAGAAAGAACTTCCCCCATCCAGGGCTGACCTCAGGAAGCAGTGACAAAGACTCAGAGAAAGTCTCATCCCAGAAGCTCTGAGATGAGGCAAAACACATACTCCTTCATGTCAGAATATGACTATTCAAAACAGTTGAGAACTATAAAAATAAATGGGCAAAATGAAGAGAATAGAGACTGAGAATCCCCTGAGGACAGAGAGTGCATCTTGTCCTTTCTGCCTTCCCTCTGCACTGGTGCATAGTGCTCAGTAAATGTAGGAACGATGTAGCTAGGTGAGTAGGTAGAAAGGAAGGAAGGAAAGAACGAAGATGGGCTGAACAAATAGTATTCATGCAAAGCAGGAAAAGCTTCTCAGAGCTAATATTTGCTAAAACACTAAAGAGTAATGCTCATCCAAGGGAACTTGTTTTAAAATGCAGATGACCAGACCCCACTGGAAGCTACCACATCAGATTGTCTGCAGATAGGGCTATAGGCACTTGTAATTTAAGCTTCTTAAGTGATTCTGACATTTAACAGTTGGATACCCCTTGAACTATCCTGTACCATCTCTTTGAAATAAGTACGTAAGAGCCATAAGAGATTTTGTAGGCTCAGGTTAATCTGAAAGCTCTAGCAATTCATATAACAGGTGACCAATAGGTCTGATTTCAGAGGATGTACTTTAGATTAGCCTCCAAGATATGTGTAAGAACAGTATTAAGATCAGAGGACATTGAAGTTATCAACTCCGGTAGTAAGGATGTTGACACATGAGATTAGCAAACTTTTTTTAGCTATTGGCACGTGAAAGAAAAGATTCAGAAGTAATGTGAAACACAAATAACTCCCAAGACTGTCTTCTTTCTTTCTCTTTCTTTTCTTTTTTCTCTTCTCTTCTCTTTTCTTTTCTTTCTCTCTCCTTCCTTCCTTCCTTCCTTCCTTCCTTCCTTCCTTCCCTTCCCTTCCTTCCTTCCTTTTTCCTTCTTTTTTTTTTTTTTTGACAGAGTCTCACTCTCACCCAGGCTGGAGTGCAATGGTGTGTCAGCTTACTGCCACCTCTGACTCCTGCATTCAAGCAATTCTCCTGCCCTGGCTACTCTAGAGTAGCTGGGATTACAGGCACCTGCCACCACGCCCAGGTAATTTTTGTATTTTTAGTAGAGACGGGGTTTTGCCATGTTGGCCAGGCTGGTCTCAAACTCCTGACTTCAGGTGATCTGCCTGCCTCAACCTCCCAAAGTGCTGCGATTACATCCAGCTTTTTCCCCCAGATCTAGACCTACAGAACTCCCAAGATCTGAAATACTCAACTCAGGGAACTGGAAACTGGAAACCCATTATTTGGACCCTTCATTAGAAGGGTGATGAAGGATTCACCTCGGGAGAATGAAGTGAAAAGAGTGAAAAAAAATTCTACAGAGCCTCAGCCTGTGCAGAGAACTTAGTGATACTAGGTAACAATGTTAGACTTACTAAAAAGCAAACTGAGGATTTGGAATGGTATTCATACTCATTGTAAAAGCTCTTCTCTTGATGTATAATGTAATGATCTTTCCATGTCATGAGACTGAGGAAGATGGAAGTTCCCTTCGTATACTATAAAAACACCTGAATTGGCGGTGGCTCCGCGCCTGTAATCCCAACACTTTGGGGAGGCTGGTGAGGCCGGATCACAAGACCAGGAGATCGAGACCATACTGGTCAGCATGGGTGAAACCCTGTCTACTAAAATACAAAAAAATTAGCTGGGCGTGGTGGCGGGCACCTGGCAAGTCACAGCTACTTGGCAGATTGAAGCAGGAGAATGCGTGAACCGGGCCCGGAGCTTGCAGTGAGCCGGGATGGCCACTACCCTCCAGCCTGGCGACAGAGCAGAACTCCATCTCAAAAAGAAACCAGCTGAATTGAGAATCTTACCTGCTGTACAGATGCTGCCAGAGATACATAGACTACATTTCAAATTAGACACTGGAAAAATTGTTTCAGTCATGTTTATATTTTAATTTAGCTATGTATCCTACCTAACTAAAAAATAAGAGCATGGTTGTGTGTCCAATGACAGTGAAAATGCTGAGAAGTGGTGACCAGGAATATCATAGATTTGTAGCAGGGAGTGGTTTTATGCTTATAAGTATTATAGGATATTATAGGCCCGGCTGAAGTGTTGGGCTTGAAATGTATAGTCCAGGAAGTATAAGTTTATTTTCCTGATACGTAACATGATGTAACATTATCAAGGATATAATCTAGTGAAAATTAATAAAGTGGCATACAGTTGGAGTCCTCTATATCATCTAAGTAGATTTCTCCCAATAAGCTTGAATTTGTGAAGTGGAATCCAGACACATATTTATGAATCTGGGGAGCTGGGATGAGGTTTAGGAGAAATGTTGAAAAATATACAGTATTTTGTTTCTACAGAACTTTTCAAAATCTCGATCTTTTAAAGGTACATATGATGCCAATGTTGCCATATAGCTCAGTCTAGAAATCTCAGAAAAATATAGTTATAATCGTGGACTACCAGCCAAATTCTGAGATCCTGTATGTGTACTTGGTTTACTGTAGGTGTGTTTGTGTATTCAACAACTAATTATAGGAGGTTAAGGATTTATAAATTAGAGAGAAGATAGACTCTATAATGAAAGTCTAAAATCAAATCCTAACAAGACACTGATAACTTCTTTTATAAAAAGGAAAATCTTTGAAAGAAAGACATTTAAAGGGATTAAATTAATAAAGTGGGTGTGCAAAATATATGAATGCTATATAGACCCAATAAACCACCTAAGGAGTGGAATGGGGGGAAGATCATTTGCAAATGCAGTTTCTAGAAACCTGGGAATATGTACAGAGTTGAAATTCAGTGTTTCAAATATCTGCTGTCTCTAGTCATAGCATCACTGAAAGTACACTAAAGTAAGCAGCAAAAAATGAAAGAACATTTTAAAATATTTTGAATTTTTTTCTGTTGCAAGCATAAGATTAGCTAAAGGTTAATGATGAAATATTATGTACTTGGCACATAAGTAAATGCTTAATAACATTTATTGAACAAATGAATATATGAACTCACTGTAGCTACTGCAATATAAATATAACTTAGTGACTCATATCCTGGGAAAACTATGAATTTATAAAAAGTATCATAAATAAGTTAATAGCAAAGGTATTCAAAAGCTTGAAAGTTCAGTATGGACAGACTTATAAATGAGAACTCTAATATATAGAGGAAAGTGTTGTGGTATTTAGGCAAGACACACTGTGGTAAAAGATAATCACCACAAAGAAAAAAAGGCAATCCAACTTTTTTTTTTTTTTTTTCTTGGGCAGGTGTTGCCCTTGTCGCCCAGGCTGGAGTGCAACCTCTTTAATCTTGGTTCACTGCAACCTCCACCTCTGGGTTCAAGCAATTCTCCTGCCTCAGCCTCCCAACTAACTGGGATTACAGGGATGCGCCACACACCTGGCTAATTTTGTATTTTTAGTAGAGACAGCGTTTCCTCATGTTGAATCAGGCCTGGTCTTGAACTCCCTGACCTCGAATCAATGAAGCCTCCCAAAATACTGTAGGATTGGCGTGAAACCTCACCCGACAGCTGTCAGCAATTGTAATAGATGTCACAACCAGGGTTAGAAATAAAAATATCTTATTACAAGGCAGTAATTGAGAAGTCTATAAATACATAATCCTTGATGGGCAGATATGAAAAAAAGTGATGTAAAAGAGATCATCTTTATTGCCCAATTGAAGCCTAGAGAAGAATCTGGTTTGGGAATGGCAAAATCCTCCACAGCTTCATCACCCTAAATAGAGAATAATAACATTTATAAAAATTATGTGTAGTGCTAATACAATTAATTTAAATATTTTATCCTTTGAAGCTCACAAAAGTTATCGACAAATACCTGGGGAAAAAGATGCTCAAATCACCTAAAGTGGATCATCAGATACATGGAGAATGAAGTACTTAATTATCTAATAGAGGTGGGGGATTTGTTTAATTAATCAGGGCTTTTACAGTTATTTATAATGCTTAACTCTATCTTGCACTTTTTACTTGGCTATTGTGGCCGAGCAGTCATTTAGCAAGAGAACAATTAGAAGGGGTTAGGTAACTATGCCAAACAACACTAAATTGACGTGAATAGAGCAATTAACTCAGATACTGTGGTTTACTTCTACACCAACACTATTCTATAATTATTATTATTATTTTTTTTTTAGACAGAACCATGCTCTCACCCAGGCTGGAGTGCAATAGCACAATCTCGGCTCACTGCAACCTCCCACTTCCGGGTTCAAAATGAGATTCTCCCTGCGTCAGTCTCCCAGAGTAGCTGGGATTACGGTGTAGCCACCATGCCCAGCAATTTTTTTTTTTGAATTTTTGGTAGAGATGGGGCTTTGCTATGTTGGCTTGGTTGGTCTTGAACTCCTGGCATCAAGTGATCCTCCTGCCTCAGCCTGCCCAAAGTCGGGATTACAGGGGCGTGGGGCCACCTTGTCTGGCAACTCTATGGTTTTCAAATGACTTATTTTTTAGGTTGGATGAAGACCAAATGAAGTTCTACCCCTTCCTACCCTATGCAAACCCTGGGTTCCTAGATAGGAAAACAGATAGAGGCGCTAAGTTTAGGGTGTTGCTAGTGTCAGGAGCAGTACCTTCATGGCTGAAGAAGAAAGATGATGATGACAACGTTGTGGCGAGGGGGTGAATCCACACAGCTGACTGGCCCAGGCTCTCTCAAGATCACCTGCATGTTTCACCACGTATTGTTGTCGAGACAAAGTACTGATGGCTTCTCGGGGCATCAACTGAGAGGAAAAGAAGCAGAGGTGGGTACTCAGGGATCTCCCTGTGCTTCCTTTTTTAGAAAACTTATTCCGCCCAGCCTCATTATTCAAGGGTCTCTTTGCCCTTTTCTCAGGAGAATAAGCAAAGTCTATCCTTGGACAAAACTACTTATACTCTGAAGCCTGAGGGTTATGGTGCTGTTTCCTCTTTCCCATCACGGCCAGTAACCTAGTCATGTGCTCAGTGACCCGACCCCCACCTCAGCTCCCCAAAGCTGACCTCTCCGACCATGAATTGACCCACTCCTGGTGGGAGGTGAATGAGGCAGTATTAAAGGTAACAATTCAGGTTACAGCAGGCGGCTGAAAAACAGAGTTAACCCACAATTCAGCCAACTCACAGTAAATACCATACTGAGCGTCCGGCAAGCTAGGCTTCTGTCCTCCACTGTAGTCTCATTTTATTTAACGAAATTCTCTTCACACACACAAAAAAATGTTGGGGAGGCTGAGTCTTGTGGTTCATGCCTGTAATCCCAGCACTTTGGGAGGCCAAGGTGGGCGAATCACCTGAGGTCACAAGTTCAAGACCAACCTGGCCAACATGGTGAAACCCGTCTCTATTAAAAATACAAAATTAGCCAGGCATGGTGGCACATGCCTGGCAATCCCAACACTTTTGGGAGGCCAGGAGGGTAGATCACCTGAGGTCACAAGTTGAGACCAGCCTGGCCAGCATGGTGGAAATCCATCTCTACTAAAATACAAAAATTACCTGGGCATGGTGACGCCTGTAATCCCAACTACTCAGGAGGCTGAGGCATGAGAATCATTTGAACCCAGGGGAGGCAGAGGTTACAGTGAGCCGAGATCACACCACTGCACTCAGCCTGGGTGATGGAGTGAGACTCTGTCTCAAAAAAAAACAACACAAAATGATCTTTAAATGGGAGACCACACAATTTTTTCCCCTCACCACAGTATCAGGGCTTCCTTATACTTTCATACAAAGCCACTCCAGAGGCATTTAATGCCTTTCCCAAAGATAAAAAGGAGACTGCTTGGAGAAACCAGAAATGAAATGGGTAGAGACAAAGAAGAGGCGGTGACTCACTGCTTAGCAAGAAACTGGCTGAGGGGCCTTGTGATTTGGTTACCGAGCATGACTTGGCGATGCAGATACACAAATACAGCTCCCAGGAGCCCACAGCAAATCCTGAGGGTGTAATTTATAGAGTTGGAATCTTACAGATGTGAAATCCTCATCTCTCTTGGACCGGCTACTGCAGGAAACAAATACCAGGCTTCCGTCTTTCCTATAGGCCCACATCCCCAGCAATGTACTCTATCTGTACCCAGCCCACCGCTGCTGGCAGGTCCCTTCCAATCTGCAGCCTCACCCCGCACCCTGCTCACACACTGAGCAGGTAGCCCCACTGACCGATGGCAGCAAAGCTGGTAGTTTCCTTCAGGTCAAGGGGAAATCCATTAGGAAGTGGTTCTGAACAGAGCAGTGATAGTGACTGTAGGATGGAAGGCCAGGATTATGGTGGGGCTTTGTAGGAAACCCAACAGGAAACAGGAGGTGGGCGGTTTCAGGATTAATTCCTTCCTTCCTCCAATCCCAGTTTCTCCTCTTGAATGTATTTTCCTTTTTCTCCTTTGCCTCATGGACATACTCTCCACTCCATGGCCTGTCTTTGTCCTTTTACCCTTGGGCCTTGGTCCCCTGTAAATGATCCACCATTATTCCTTTTTCTGAACTGCCCCACAGAGTTTTCCTCTGCACCTCATTCCCAGTCTTTCCTGGCACCGCAGCCTCCACCCCAGGCCTCCTTGGTTACCAGCATCCTTGTTCCACACACTGCCAGCACCGAGACACGAAGTGAGCGTGGCTGCAAAGTCCTGCGCCAGTGGTTCGAACAGCAAAGTAGGGTGGAGGTGACCTCGATGTAAACAGCACTCCTGCAGGGGCACAGGGGTGTGGTCGGGGCAGACGAAAAGCGGTGAGGGCTCCACCCTCCCCACTCCTTGGGCCTAAGGGCTTTTGCTGAAACATGAATCTGGGAGGGAAACCCAGGAGTGGAAAGTCATGAACTCTTGGATTCCCATGCTTGAAACCACACAACGGCTCAGGCTAGGAGTTTTTATTCTTATTTTTATTTCCAGACAAGGGATGGGTTCAACAACAAGACATAGAGAAGGTTGAAAATGAATGGGCCTTCAACTTCAAAACATGAGGGATCCAGTGTCCGTGCCCTCATCCCTTAGAATGTAGAGATTGGAATGGGAGTTCACAACTATCCAAGATATCCACAGGGACTAAAAGGTAGTTGAAAAAATCTGCAGAAAAGTTAAGAGAGAAAGTTCAGAGCAGGTCCTCAGTAGGGTTTGGCAAGCAGAGCTCCAGGATTTACAGGGACTCTCCTTGGGACTCCTCTGGACTTTCCTACCACTCTACATACCGTGTACCCTGGAGCAACCTTATAAGGAAGACAGAACAAAAATAGGAGGGGACTTTGCAGGGCGTGAGATTCTCGATAGTTCAAGAAAGAAGGTGGAGGAGTCATACCAATAATAATAATATGTAATAATAATAATAATAAAGCTAATACTAGGCGAGCATGGTGAATATGTCTGTAATCCCAGCAGCACTTTGGGAGGCAGTGAGATCACCTGAGGTCAGGAGTTCAGAGACCAGCCTGACAACATGGAGAAACCATCTCTACTAAAATACAAAATTAGCAGGTGCATTAGTGGGGCATGCCTGTAACTCTCAGGGAAGGCGGGAGCAGGAGAATGCAGCAGACAGGAGGAGGGTTGCGGTGAGCCGAGATCCACCACTGCACACTCCACAGCCTGGGCAACAAGGAGTGAAACTCTGTCTCAAAAAGAAAAGAAAAAAAAACAAAAACTAAAAGCCTGACTTAAAAGGACCAGCATGAAATAAGAGCCTAGAAAGAAGATAAAACAGTCATGCTTAAGAAAAGTGGGTGAGACAAAGAAGAAGCTAAGTAGTAGTTCTAAGTAGTACTGTTTTCTGGCGTGGAGTGCTGGAGCAGAAATTGAGGGGGTAGATCTACAGAAAAGAACAAGGGTTGGTAGGGACAAGTAAGAGTACCAGTGAGGGCATAAAAGCAACACTCAAGAGAGGCAAGAAAAAAATCTTTCAACATGTATTAAGAATAAAAGGGGTGGACTTTTAATCCGATGCAAAGTAAAATTAGTGACAAATTACCTAAAACCCAGGCTAAGCCTATCTTTATCAAAACGAGGAAAAGAACCAGGGAAATGCAAACCATGCACATAATTGGCTGATGAGACGAGGTTTCTGACCTCAGGAAACTCCTTTTGAATCCAGGCCGGTTTGTCCCTTCTCTCTCCATGTGAACAGGAGCAACGCCCTCTTCAGGCAGCATCTCAACATCCTAGTAATTTTCCCAGGCATACCTTAAAAGTCGACTTTTTGATCCCCCAGGACCACCACCTTCTTCTATAGGTGACAGTTTAATTAGTTACATCAGGTCATTTGTTTGGGGAGGGTGGCCTAATGGTTACATCAGGTCATTTGCACCAGGGGAGGGTGGCCTACTGGTTACTCCCGACACAGCAGGCTGCTGCAGCCTGGCAGAGGATTTCCAGTGGTCGTGTCCCAACTCCCCTTCCCTGAAGCCATCCACAATCCTCCTCTCTCAGGTCTTAAAACCATCTGTCCTTCAGCCTGCGCCAGAATTTGGGTTACTATAGCACTACCACTTTCAGATCCAGATATTTGTTTACATTTCTGAGATCCCCTAGGATTGAAAATTCTTGGAGGCCGGGTGCAGTGGCTCACACCTGTAATCTCACAAGACTTTGGGAGGCCATGGTGAATCAAGTAGTCAGAGTTCAAGACCAGCCTGGCCAACTTGGTAAACCCCATCTCTACTTAGAAATACAAAAATTAGTCAGGTAAGGGTGGCAGGCACCTATAATCCAGCCACTTGGGAGGCTGAGGCAGAATATTGCTTGAACTCCAGGAGCCGAGGCTAGTGAGCCAAGATCGGGCCACTATACTCCAGCCTGGTGACAGATAAGACCTGCCTTGAAAAAAAAAAGAAAAGAAATTTTGAGACTTAAAGGTCCTGCATGGTGCCTGTGCATAATCAGGGCTGAATGTCTATTCTAGGATGAGCAGGAGGAGAAAAGGACAGATGAGGATAAAAGAGAACAGAAGAGGAACAGAATCATAAACAGAGCAAGGCAATGGACAATGTAAGCAGACAGAGCCAATCACTCCTTCTGCCCTGTTTCACATCACATCAGGCAGCTACCTTCCTCTGCAAATTAAAATGGCGGATTGAATAATAAAGCAGGAATCAGGTGGTGAGAGTGAGTCTCTCTTTATACTCAGTAACAAAAAGAAAGTCAGCTTTTGATTTGCTCTGGGTAAACTATCCAACTGATGAATATTTACAACAATTTTTGAAAATCCTGGCCAGGTTTCTTCCCATGACAAAATTTGGGACACTTTCTGAAGCAGTCTATCACCATGCCTTGAATGAGAGCTAATTTTGATATTTGAGCTTCAAAACATACAAAATGCATAAAAGGAAACAAAGCATTAAAACAAAACAGCTGGGAAACCTCCTACCAGGTTCTGGGAACATTGCTCTTCTCCCACCTTGATTCCTCTCTACCTTCTCTGCTGCTCCCAAAGCCTCTGCTCAACCCCAGCTCTTTGTCCCCGGCCCCATCTCTATTCACAAACACACTTCTCTCCTCAATTTCATGCATGCTCATGCTATCACTCTAGCACCTATATGCTGCTGATTATGTGCTGGTGCTCCTGAGCTTCTCTGGGAGACTCGTCAACCCTGCTAAAAAAATGGTATCACCTAGATACGTCACAGAACATCAACTGAACACACTGTGCCAAACACCAAGCCAGCTCCTCCCACCAGGATCAGTTTCACTTCCTGCATACCCAATCTTTTTTAAGCACTAACAACACCACCATTCACCCAATCGCCCTTGTAGAAAGCTGGTGCTAGCCTCCAGATCCCTCTCTTTACCCCACACAAAATTAATCACCAAGATGCCAGGCACAGTGGCCCATGCCTGTAACCCCAGCACTTGGGAGTGTCAGAGGTGGTGGATCACTGGAGGCCGGAGTTTGAGACCAGCCTACCACACGGGAAAACCCGCCCCACAAAAAATACAAAAAATTAGCCAGGCATAATGGCAGCATGATGCAGTCCCAGCTACTGGGAGGCTGAGGTGGAGAACAGTTTTGAACCCAGGAGACACAAGTTGCAGTGAGCCAAGACGTTTCACCGCATTCCAGCCTGGGCCAGAGAGCAAGACCTTCAAAGAAAAATAAAATTAATCACCAGGTTGTATCAATTCCCATTTTCTATCATTCTTCTCTTTCTTCTTCTGCCTCTGTCCAGTGCAGTCTTTATTACACAGCATCAGGACTGGCGACAATCGCTCTTTCTTACAATCTCGGATTAATCCTGTTAATCCTGCGCCGATTTTGTCCTGCACACATCTGACAAAGGATTGCGGACACTCAAGGCCGGCCATGTCACTTCCCAGCACAAGTCTTCATGGCTTGACTACCATAACAGCATTTCTCCCAGTAACCGGTCTGTGAGATAATTACAATCCCACTCCAGGGTTCCGTGAAAATGGCATTGTGAGCCACATTTGATCTCACCGCAGCCACCATATCAAATTGCTTGGTTAAGTGGATGGAGTCCACTTTGTTGCCCAGGCTGGATATTCTCGGTTCACTAACCTCTGCTCCAGGTTCGCTTAATTATTCTGTCTTTACTCCGGAGTGGCAGAGGACTACATGGCACCTGCCACCACACCCAGCTTAATTTTATTACGAGGTTTCACCATTGGCTGGTATTGAACTCCTGACCTCGTGATTCGGCTTCAATTGCCTACCAAAGTGCTGGCATTATCGGTTTGAGTTTCAATCGCGGTCTCCGGCCACTGATTAACTTTTCTAGTTTGCAGGAACCGTCTCTGCAACCAAGCACTCCTTCCCAACTGATTTATAGAACCATTTTTATATTAGATCTACAAACTACGAAACACATTTATGCAAATCCCAGTCTAGAGAATAAATTCCATATCCTTATACATAGCTATGAGGGTTCTTACAATTCAGTCCCCTTTACTTGTCCAGACTCATTTTGCTATTATTCTTCCTCTGTATCTCTGCTAATGATGAAGCATTGCCCCCCATCTTGACTTTTGTAATGCTGGTTCCTCTATCCAGAATACTCCTAAGCTCCCTACTTATCCTCTACAGTCTCTATTTCTATATTCCTAGCCCTCATATCAAACACCACCTCTTTTGGTGACGCTTCATGGGCCTCACAGGCAGGTTAGCATAAGGTCTCCCACCGCACTTTGCCCCTCGCTGGGCTACTTTTTTCGAGTGTCATGACACAGGTTTGCCTTGCCTGTCCAGCCTCTCAACCAGGAGCACTTGAGTGTGTGTACATCCAGCACAGGCCTGGCACAGAATGGGAGCAAGATGCTTGTCATTTTAGCAGAATGCTGAATTCTATTTATTTCATTAGTGTAAGAAATTAAGAGCTGACTCCATAATGAATACATCATTTCATACCACCTTTTCCTTCGAATTATTCAGTATTCATTTTAAAAATCAAGTAATGGGCCAGGCACGGGGTGGCTCACACCTGTAATCCCAGCACTTTGGGAGGCCATGTAAGGGCCACGAGGTCAAAAGGAGCCTGGAAAGCAGCCTGGCCAACATGGTGAAACCCCCGCTCTCATTAAAATACAAAATTAGCCAAGGGAGGAAGTGGCCTGTAATCCCAGCCACTAAGGAGACTGAGGCATGAGAATTGCTTGAACCTCAGAGGCAGAGCTTGCGAGCCAAGATGGTGCCACTGTACTCCAGCCTGGTGACAGAGCAAGACTTCCATCTAAATAAACAAACAAACAAACAACAACAAAAAACCAGGAATGCCACCTGCAAATACTCATATTACCATGTAATACAAAAACAGCTCAAACATAGCACCTTAATTTTAAGTTCTTAACAATTTCTTGTGCCACAGCAATGCCTTCTTTATCTGTGAATTTTTTCTTCCTCTTTTCAGCACAATGGCTCTATGAAACTGCTGCCTGTAACTTCTATGATCTTTACCTCCATACTTCTGGATTATTATAACCTAGAAGAACTCTTTCCATTCTTTCTAGGAATTCCAATGTTATCAGGAAAATGCAAATTCTTCACATTAAGAGAATTCAATACTGGAAACAACAACAAAAAGTCTCCCAGTCTAAAAATATTCTTTAATCTCTGGATTTGAAGGCTAAAGAGTAAATAAAGAAAGTAAAAGAAATGTAAGTGTGTGAACGTTTAACATGTGCAAAATCCAAATACACTATCCTCCACTGACAGATTAGTGATTCGCAATGAGCAGAGCTGAGTGACAGAAATGAAAACAGGATGCTAGGCTATGCTTTGTTAACTACTCGAAGTCTGCTTTGCCACAGTGTTTGCATAAGTTAGACTGCTATCAGTACTAACTTTAAACTCTTCTCCATTTATCATTCCTGCGCCAAGTCATTTTAGCGTCTCGAAGACTCTCTAAGAAAAGATTGTCAATATTTCCGCATAATCCGAAGAAACCTCTCTAACAGTGGTCTTTTAAGAAGCCAAATGCCTCTTCCTACACCTTTGTTTCTTCACATATCTACTAGTGTCCTTTTATCATCACGAATCCAATGAATGACCTGTATAATTCCTGGGTTCTGCTAATTCCATGCTAATTGATTTTGGATGAGTCATCACACAGATAATGACTCGTTTTCTCCTGACTACATCCATTTGTTAATCATCCATGATAAGGAAAATAATCTGAGAAATCACTATTTGCCTTATACTTGGAGAAAGTATTAAACTTAACTTCTTTAAATGCTATCAAGGACATTTATCCTTTGAAACTCTCCTAACTATTCTTCACTAAAAGCTTTCAACAATAATCTAAATAAGGCCCACCTGAATTCCCACGCAAATTATGGAAGCAACAAAATGTGGGTTTTTCCTTTGAAGGAGCGAAGTTCATAGAGTTCTCCTGTTAGAGATGTCATCAGTAGGCAAAAACATCCAACACAGCAAACAGGTTTTAAAATACCAAGGGAGCCAATGGAGACTGTCCTGGTTTTAATTCCCAGCTTGGGACCTTACTTAACAGAATGAACTTGGTGCTCGCCGGGCGCTTGGTGGCTCTCAAGCCTGTAATCCCAGTACTTTTAGAGGCCGAGATGGGCGGGATCACGCAGGTCAGGAGATCGAGACCATCCTATGCACACCGCGGAAACCCCATCTCTACTAAAAATACAAAAACTAGCTGGCGAGGGTGGCGGCGCCAGGTCCCAGCTACCGGGAGGCTGAGGCAGGAGAATGGCGTGGAACCTGGAGGCGGAGCTTGCAGTGAGCTGAGATCCCGCCACTGTACTCCAGCCCGCGACAGAGCGGCAGACTCCGTCTCACAAAAAAAAAAAAAAAAAAAAAGAAGAATGAACTTGCTCAAGTCACTCTCCCTCTCTGTAATTCAGTTCTCTCCTCTTCCTCCTCTGGAATATCAGTCTCATATGGCTTTGGCCAGGAGTAAAAGTAAGTGCTTAGAACGTTGCCTGGCACATAGCAAACGCTTACTAAAAGTCAGCTATTCTTGTAAATAACCTGGTAATACCAGCACTTATGGATACTGATTCAAACTGTTTTGGGAGTCAGGCCAGGCAAGATGATTGATGGGGGAGGGGGCCAATCACTTGCCTCCAAGTGGTGTCCCAAAACAACAGCCGACTCCCACAGCACAGCCCACCGTCAGGATATCAGAGTAGTAGTATGGCTGCTACTAGGGGAGAGACAGACAGAGAGACAGGTGGAAGAGAGGGAGGTGGGCAGGCAGAGGACAGGAAAACAAGCAGGGATGGGGAATAAGGCAGAATGAGAGGCCTAAGTCACAAGTAGTCCTTGTGGTCCCATGTCCCCTATGATTCCCAGGCCAAGAGAAACTCAGTGAGTTTGGCAAAAAGGAATTAACCTCATAGCACAGCACCGAAATGAAATAGAAAGTAGAAAATGAAATAAAAGTTAGGCAAATATATGCCAGGCATATATATCAACAAATGATAAGCAGAAAAGAGAGCAAGAACTCCAGAAAGCAGTACTAATACATCCTGCACCACACAGCAAGCAGTCTCAAAAGAATACACAGCCCTTTGGTGAAAAAATACAGGTATCTGGATCCTAGGGGCTGTGATCCACAGCCATTCCCCGGATGCCCACTCCAAAGCTTGTGGCAGCCACCCAAAACCCCCTTCTAAGTCTTGCTTAGGCAATCGGGATAGGGAGGAAGTGCAACTTGCCTCCAACACGGGCTGCAAAGCAGCATCCCACGCCCACCGCACAGGCCGACACCAGGAGGTCAAGCTGCCCAGGCACGGTCTGCAACAGAGAAGCACGCGGGACAAGGGGGTGGAGGGGTGGGGCAGGCGGGGCGTATGTAAGAGGTGGGGTGAGGGATTGGGAGCTACACAGGGAAGGGGGAGCACAAGAGGGAAACGTGGAGGGAAACTGACACAGAGGGGGTGGTATGGACTAGCAGGGAGAGCATGGGAGCAGACCACAGGCCAGCCCTCCATGTGGGGGCACAGGTCAAAGAGGGGTGGGCATTCAGAGGACAGGCACAGGTTAAACAGAGGCATTTATGTGGCTAGGGTAGGCGGACAGGGGGACGAGGAAGGGAGCGTGGATTAGTGCGATGCTCCTTCAGCACCACAGCCAGCCCAGAGCAGAGGCAGCCCTCCCAACACCCTGGACACACAGCCGGACTCCTTCTACCACCTGGCCCTGGCTCATTTCGCTGTCTCAACCTTACCTCATACACCCCACAGAACACAGACATGAACTTGCTGAGGACAGCAGCACAGATGCTGGCAATGTGGACGAAGGGGCCCTGGGGGAGGGGGAGCAAGGGGGCGGAGGTCAGAGGCCAGATGGAGGCTCTGCAGCACTCACTGGACTAACATTCCTTACTCCGGGCACTGTGCCAGGGGCTGCAAATACAGGAGTTACGCAGAGGTCCCGTCCTCATGAGGCCTCATCCCAGGGAGGAGGAAGACGAGAAACCAGCGTATTTCTCCTCTCCAGAGAGCAAGGGTGGCGGAGGGTGGGAGGGCCGTGTTTAGAGGAAAGAGCCTGAGGAGCCTCCCTCAAGCAGGGCTCCGAATGATAGGCGGGAGGGAGCCACGCAGATGTCAGGAGGAAGAATGTTCCAGGCTGGGAAAACAGCACACAGGGGCCCTGAGGGGCCCAGGGCAGAGTGACTGAGGGACAGAAAGGAAACCTGTGAGCCAAACACAGGGAAGCGGGGGCAGAGGCCTGGAGAGAGGAGCAGCCGGAGTTCACGGTCTCGAAGGCCATGTAAGAAGCTCCGATTAGGCCGGGGCGTGGTGGCGCATACCTGTAATCCCAGCACTTTGCAAGGCCAAGGCGGGCGGTCACCTGAGGTCAGGAGTTTGAGACCAGCCTGACCAATATGGTGAAACCCTATCTCTACTAAAAATACAAAAATTAGCCGGATGCGTTGGCTTTTGGCTGTAGTCCCAGCTACTCAGGAGGCTGAGGCGGGAGAATCGCTTGAACCTGGGAGGTGGAGGTTGCAGCGAGCCGAGATCGCACCACTGCACTCCAGCTTGGGCAAGCGAGCTAGACACTGTCTCAACAACAACAACAAAAAAAACTTTCAATTTTATTTTAAGAGGCATGGAAAGCCTTAAGAAGTTTTTGACCAGGGGTCAGATGAGGCTGATCCCATTTTTAAAAGATGCCTCTGGCTGCTGGGTGGAATATGGCAGTAGGGGGCAAAGGTGCACACCAGCAGAGAACAGAAGGAGGCTGCACCCTACTGAGCAACCTTGAAAATAGCACAGCCTCATTCTCAGTCCTGGTTTTCTCAGATTCAAGCAAAGGAATTGGTCTGGATGATCTCTAAGACAGTGTTCTCAACCAGGGGAGATTTTGTCCCCCAGGGTCCATGTGGCAATGTCTGAGGACATGCTGGTGTCACAACTGGGGGATGCTGCTGGGCATCTAGGAAGGGTCAGAGGCCAGCAATGCTGCCAAGTCCCCTCCACTGCGCAGAACAGCCTCCGACAGCACAGAGTTATCCCGCCCCAAATGTCAGGGGTGTCCAGGCTGAGAGCCTGCTCCAAGCTCCCCAGGCTGTGCGGTTTTTGTCATTGGACCCCAGGTGGAGGACCTTCCAAAGCACTTCCCCTTCCTAGTGTCCCCTGGCCCTGGCCTTGGTCCTGTCCCTCTGATCCTCTTCCACTCCCAGAGCTCCCTCTAGAGTTGGTGCCACCCTGGCTCCTGAGGGCCCTTCCCAGCTCTTGCTTCTGTCATGCCAGACCTACCTCTTTCCCCACGGGGATGCCACTGCCCAGGCCCGCAGTCAGGGCGACAACCTTGGCCACAAAGGCTTTTATTGTGAGGTATTCCTTCAGGACAACCCCACGAAGTATTGTCTTCATTTCAGGGATTCCAGAGCCTAAAAGCGTTGAAAGATTATGTGCGGAGTCAAGGTGGAGGTTAAAAGGGAGATGACTGTTCAGAATATGGGAATGGGAATTGGAGAGGGCTGAAGAGGCAGTGGTGGGGAGGATGGGGCCAGGCAGCACCGGACTGTGAGTGGGGCTGGATGGTGGGGGAGACAGACAGGGCCCCTCTCAGGCCACCCAGCTCAGGCTGAGTCTGGTGGCAAGTTCTCACCAACAGCCTGGGGAGAGATGAGGTGGCAGAAGAGGGCGCTGAAGAGGATGAGGACGAGTGGGAAGGTGACCCAGACCAGGAACTGCAGAGGAAGGCTGGGCCGCATCTGCGCGTAGGACCACTTGTAGGCTGCGGAGACACATGCCTGGGGTTAGGCAGAGCGTGGCTGAGCAGCTGTGTCCACAGCACCAGGAAGTGTACCTGGCGTGTTCTCAGGCCGTGCTCATTCTGTGTGCCCCTTCCAAGATGGTGCTGCTCTCATTTGACACATGGGAAGCCTGAGTTATGGGAGGTGATGTGGCCTGTTCCAGTTGGTAGTTGGTGGCTGTGTCATGAATCCCACTGGAGTTTTGACTTCTCCCTTGCCTTCCCCTCACCCTGCCCTGGTGTGGTGGTTAGCATGGGACCAGCTAGAACAGATCTGGCCCTTGAAGGGCTGGAGGACTGGGTGTGACCAACCACCCGGTGTGCCCAGAACCAAGGGGCTTCCTGGGATTCAGGATGTTCAGTGCTGAAACTGGGAAAGTCCCTGGGAAACTGGGGCAAGTTGGTTACCCTATTAGAGGGCATCCACTGTTTGGGTGGCAGTGAGTGGAGGGGCGTAAGAAGTGGAGCAGGGCTAGGTCTGGTCTTTTCTGGGCCTGGAGTCCCACCTGATCCCTCTCTGTGCAACATTCGTTTCCCATAACACACCCTGCTTACCCTAGGTAGAAACTCCAGAAACAGCTGTGGGCAAAGGTCCAGGTTAAACCTACCCTGAAGGCTTTTGGCACTGACGTAGTCCATGCACCAGCTGACCAGAGCCATCAGCAGTCCCAGAAGCACCAGAAAGATCCAGTCTTCCCCTAACTTTCTTCTCACCACCTGTCCCACGCGGCGGACACAATCTAGGAAGAGATGAGGGGAAAAAAAAAAAATATTTGTAAACAATAAAAAAAGAGAAGAGGGAAAAAAAAAAAAATATATATATATATATATAGAGAGAGAGAGAGAGAGAGAAAGAAAGAAAGAGAGAGAGAGAGAGAGAGAGAGAGAACAGCTAACCAGTCACTACTTTGGGTGCTAGACCCAAGATGGGAGGGCAAGCTTTGGGTCCTCAGGGTCCATACATCTTACGCACTGAGTTTCTCATTACCCCTCTGCTGATCGCTGCTCTGGCCCCGGCAAAAGGCACCAAAGTCCAATTCCCCATGAATACTTGAATTTCTTTCTAAAACTCATTTCTTGAAGTTGTGGGAGGAATAACAGGGAATAGGCAAAGTGCAAAGGAGGTGGAGAGAGGTGCCTTTTCCTTAATACTTAGAGGGGCCAAGCATGGTGGCTCACACCTCTAATCCCAGGACTTTGGGAGGCTAAGGCAGGAGGATTGCTTGATGCCAGGAGTTCAAGACCAGCCTCAGCATCTCTACAAAAAAGGTTTTAAAATTAGCTGGGCATGGTGGCATGTGCTTATAGTTTTAGTTACTGGAGAGGCTGAGGCAGGAGGATCACTTGAGCCCAGGAGTTCTAGGCTGCAGTGAGCTATGGTCACTCCACTGCACTTCAGTCTGAATGACAGAGTGAGACCCTGTCTCTTAAAAAAAAAAAAAAAAAAAAAAGGGTAGAGTTTTTGTAGCAGGGAAAAGAGTACGTATGTGCAACGGGATGACCAAGTTATTCTCCTAATCCCTATACCTCTTTCTACTCCAGATTTATTTATTCCTCAGTCCCCATCACCTTGACATTTGGAATAGTGATCCTCATCCTTGCTGTCCACAGTAGAACTGGAGCCCGTCTTCTTGGGCATCCCTATGTCCCGCTCCCTGTCTGAGAATTGTTCTTTGTGATGGCCATAAATCTGGACAGAGAGAGAATGATCAGTGTCTGCCTTGTTGAAGAGTAAAAAAAAATAATAGACAGAGGGCAGCAGACAGACTCACAGAAGAAAAGAGCAGCAGCTTTTTTGAATTCTGGGAGTTGACTGCATGCAGGGTGACTTTGTGGTCATCCCTGCCCTCTAGTCTCCACCCTCCATTTCCACATTTCCCACCCTTTCCCTTGTCCATTCATCCTACCTTCTCTCCACCCATTCTCCAACCTGTACTCACCTTGATCCAAGGTAACCTTTATAAAGGAGGCCAGTTTCTGCTTTGAAGCAGAGGTACAGGACTGTGCTGAACCCAGCAGCCCATATCAATCAGGTGTTTTGTGTCACTGCTTTCTGTATGTCCCACAATTTCCCCAGACCACCTGCATTAACTTTCCTCCTAATATGAATGGTGAGGACAGACTGGGTTATCAGGGCAGTCTTGGTTGCACTTTGCCTTGGTGTGTCTAGCCTTACCTGAGGCGCCTCAGGTCCTCTGTCAAGCTTCAAGCCCATCTACCTCATCTCCCAGCGCTTGTATGCACACACAGGAACTAGCTCGAAAAGGCAGGTCAATCTACTTCTTCCTACAGCCAGATAATTAGACCCCCACCTGCCCTACATGTGAAGGGGGCAGAGCAGCTCCCTCAGATCTGGTGGCCCTCCACTTCCATCCCGAGACAGAGCACGTGTGTCTGTGTGGAGTATGCAACAACTCAAACTGCTTTTAGCCTGCCCCACTCCCACTGCACTAACCGTCCTCTGGGGCCAGGGTCAGTCCAGGCCATGTTGCTGGATTCTGGGAGAGCCTGAGTAGAAGAGATCTGATTTCACAATATGAGCAGCATTTTACGCCGCAGTCCTGAACAGGCACACGCATGAATTACCCTGCTCATGGCTGTTTGTCTTCTGGGTTAGTGACCGAGGAAGGCAGTGTTTCCTTCCAAACCCTACCTGGGACCCAGAGAGAGAAGATACTTCCCACTGGAAGTCAGACAGCTGAGGCTGTCTCAGCTCCTCCAGGCCCCAGGCCGGTGGAGACGAGGAAGGGGGTTGCTTCATATCATCATACCTGGGCTGGGAAAACACTTCAAGGGCCAGATCTGTTCTAGCTAGTCCCATGCTAACCACCACACCAGGGCAGGGTGAGGGGAGGGCAAGGGAGAAGTCAAAACTCAAGTCTACAAGTGATACAATGTCTGGGATTTGTTAAAAAGTATTCCACCCTGTAAGCCAGGCTCGGTGGCTCACGCCTGTAATCCCAGCACTTTAGGAGCCTGAGGCGGGCAGGTCACCTGAGGTCAGGAGTTCGAGATCAGCCTGACCAACATGGAGAAACCCCGTCTCTACTAAAAATACAAAACTTAGCCAGGCATGGTGGCGCATGCCTGTAATCTCACCTACTCAGGAGGCGGAGGCAGGAGAATCGCTTGAACCCGGGAGGCGGAGGTTGCGGTGAGCTGAGATCGCGCCATTGCAACTCTAGCCTGGGCAACAAGAGCGAAACTCCATCTCAAAGAAAAACAAACAAACAAACAAAAGTATTCCACAGTGTGTAGAGGGGTGAGGGTGGGGAAGGGGAGAACAGATGGAACAATAGTGACAAAACATTGATAACTGGGGGGTTCTTGGGGCTTCACTATACCATTCTGTTTTTGTGTAAGTCTGAATTTTCCATAATAAAAATGAAACAAAGAAAAACTAATCCAAACTCTTGTTTGCTTTTGAGACCTGTAGAAAACAGCTCAATTTTACTCCCCAAACTAACCATAGCTTCCCAACACGAGGCTTCATGCTCACCTGGCCAGTCTCCTCACTGTCACCAGGAAGTGCCATAATGGCACTGTTACTCAAGTTGTCATCCCACCCAGATACCACCATGTACATCAGTGAGAGCACAGGGCCGGGGGAGGGGTCTTCCCCCCTACTGATCCCAAATGGTGTTCAAAGGCCTAGTCAGACCCCGCTATCTCCAGGGAACCTTCCCAACGCTGGATACCAGCCTACACTGACCTGTATGTCCCTGTTCTCTACTGAGTCCCTGGTGCTGCCTTTGCAAATACTCCTGGGGGTTAGTCAGAGACTGAGAGCAGATCCTTTTGACCCCCAATGTTGAGATCCCCTGCACAGCTCATGCCTCAGCTTCCCAGCCCTAAACCTAAAGGAACTGTAGGCTCCCTATTAAAAAATTAATTAATTAATTAAAAAAAGTATTTTAAGTTATGACCAGACGGGGCGCAGTGGCTCACAGTTGTAATTCCAGCACATTGGGAGGCCAAGGTGAGTGAATTACCTGAGGTCAGGAGTTCGAGACCAGCCTGGCCAGCATGGCAAAAGCCTGTCTCTACTAAAAGTACAAAAATTTGCCAGGCATGGTGGCAGGTGCCTGTAATCCCAGCTACTCAGGAGGCTGAGGAAAGAGAGTTGCTTGAACCCAGGAGGCAGAGGTCGCAGTGAGTCCAGATAGCACCACTGTACTCCAGCCTGGGAGACAGAGTGATACTCCATCTCAAAAAAAAAAAAAAAAAAAAAAAAAGAAAGTTCTGGCCACCTGTCCTCTGGACAAATTCTATCCTCTGTTGTTCTCTGCATTCTTTGGAGGGAGAGGCATACTTACTTATTAGCCATGACCTATCTTTTTCCATGACAATTTCACAACCTTTCCTTTAGTTGTGCCCATCCCCATTCCCCCTTTCCTTGGTGGTCATATCCCACCAATCCCACAGCAGGAGGCTGCTCATCCCTAAACACTCCTAATTAGTCTGCATACTTCTGTTGCTGGGATCACATCTCTGCACTTTTTCAGGTGCCTAACACTTAATAGGTTCTTACTTGATCATCTTGCCACCTAAAAGCTTGATTACATCTCTGCTCATTTTGACGTTGGTAGATCTTTGATCACTGATATGCAATTCAGTCTGTTTTCTACACTTGTCCAGTTCCTTTCTTCTGCCTTTCACAGAAAGATTCGTGTGTTTGTGTATTCTGCAGAGGGTCACAGAGGCAGAAATCTGGCAGTGTCTGCCTGTGGGTGAGGGTGTAGGAGACAGCTCCCAGCACACTGCAGTGTGGGCTCCTACGCAATCCCCTCCACGTAGGTTATGTAAGCACGAGCTATTCGTGCATGTGAGGCTCTGCTGTTTCCCCATAAGATTCGGGTACTCTGTTGGTAAAGGTTGTATGAAAGTGCATGCATTTCTCTCTAAGTGCATAGTTAGGTGAGCCCAGATTTCCAAAGATTTTGATATTTTGAACACATTACCATGTACTTGTTTTTTAAGTTAAAAAAATGTGACACTGCTCCCTCTTTTTACCCAATTCCTAATTTTCACCAGTCTCTGGCACCACTGTCTCCCCTCATCCGTGGCTCCCCTCTCCCCTTATAGCACTTTACCTGTGTGGGGTGGACGTTGTGGCGGGGGCCTGCATCCTTCCGGAGCCTGTGCTGGAGGCCCCCGTTCTCAGAGGGCAGTCCGTAGCTGGTGCAGTGTTCAAAGGGCATATACTGGTACTGGGGGTCACTCCCCCACCAGCTTTGTTCACCCCCACGCTGCTGTGACCGGGATTGCTCCATGTTCCCTCCCCCCGAGCCCCGGCCAGGCCTTGGCCTGCTTGCCCCTGTCCTTCCCCCAGTGTAGCTCCTTAAGCCTCTGCTCTTGCTGTCCCCAAGGCGTCTGGGGCAGCATGCCCACCTCCAGCTATTTATAGCCCCTTCTCCGTCACATGATCCCCCACTGCCACATCTGATCTGCTTGGGGTCGAAGCAGGTGTGAGTGCAGTGCGGGGGTGGGGGTTGGGATGAGGACCTGAGGGACAGCCCCACAGGGGATTCCCTCTGCTGAGCCAGTGGCATTGTCCCCCTCCTTAGTCACCAGTAGTAGACTTCCAGCTCCATGTCACTGGTCCCTCTATAAATATCGCCTGGATCTGGATGAGAAACTGCTGAGTATGCTCTCAAACCTATGTGTAGAGCCGGATCTGCATGGAAGCCCTCCAGCTGCCCATCTCTCTTCTTCAGGATGCGGAAGGTGAGGGGTGGGTGCTGGATAAAGATGAAGTGACTCGAAGATCTGGAAACACTGGGGCGTTAACTCACCTGGGAGAGTAACTGGTGCCTCTCTGCCACCTCTCCTGGCTGGCTTGTTCCCAACTCTGTGTCCACCCAAGGTTCTGTCTGGCCAGCTCTGCCAGCCCATCCCATGTCCAGCGTTCTTCTCCAGCTCTTTGCCCTCCTGTCTGCCAGAGGCTGCTAATAACAGCTTGGGGGCATCCCCTGATCCCATCCTTATCACCCGCTGGGTGTGGAACGCTTATGGGAAGTGGGAAGTCGGGGGTCGGTAATAGACTTGGGTTCTAGAATTTCTCCCACTTCCCAGACTGTTAGGTGTCAGCCACGCTGCTAACCTGGAGAGACTGAGCTTCCATTTGGACTGTGGAGCGCCCACACTGGCTCCATCAGATAGATTACAGGGGAGATAGCAGGGGAGAATCGAAAGTAGACAAGAGGCACAGGGAAGGGAGAGGTGGCAAAGGAGTGAGGGCTTCTCATGACAAGCCCGACAAACATGAAAGATGATGGGGAAGTGCTCTCTGCTATTCTTCCCTTTTCAGGTCAATAAATACTTTTTGGCCAAGGACAAACTTTTCTTTCTGGCATCACATTATAAAACCAATTTTCCTATGACATATCTTCCCTATGAACTCGTCACTATAGGAGAAAAGTTATGAACTGGGCCGAAGTGAAGTTTAGGATCCATTACCAAGTGGGGTCTGTCCCAGGACAGTCCAAGTTTAGGGACTGCAGGGCAGGGACAGCAAACATCTGGTCTACAATGTGATTTCGACCTAGGCTAAATGGAACCACCCAAAGCAAGAGGGAAGCCAATATCATTAAAAGTACTTTTTCTAGGGCCTCAACATCATTAATCATCAGGAAAATACAAATCAAAATCATAATGCAATATCACCTCATACCTATTAGGATGGGTATCATCAAAAAAGCAAGAAATAGCCAGGTGAGAGGGCTCATGCTTACAATCCCAGCACGGTGGGCGACCAAGACAGGCAGAATGCTTGAGCCCAGCAGTTAGAGACCAGCCTGGCAACATGGGGAGACCCTGTCTCTATAAAAAATACAAAAATTAGCCAGGCATGGTGGTGCATGCCTGTAGTCCCAGCTACTTGGGAGGCTGAGACAAGAGGATCACTCAGGCCCAGGAGGTGGAGGCTGCAGTGAGCTGGGAAGCCACCACTGCACTCCATCCTGGCTGACAGAGTGAGATTATGTCTCAAAATAATAAATGAATTAAAAGATGAGATAAATGTTGGCGAGAATGCAGAGAAAAGGGAACCCTTGTGCACTGTGGGTGGGAACATAAACCAGTATAGTCATTACGAAACAGTACAAAAGTTCCTCAAAAGGTAAAATCAGAACTGCCATATGACTCAGCAACTCCCATATATCGAAAGGAAAGGAAATCAGTATCTTAAAGAAGTATCTGCACTCCCATGTTCATTGCAGCATTATTCACAATAGCCTAGAAACGGAAAGAACCTAAGTGTCCACTAACAGATGAATAAAGAAAATGTCATGTGTACATAAATATATATAATGGAATACTATTCAGCCCTGACAAAGAAGAAAATTCTACCATTTGTGACAACATAGATGAACTTGGAGGACATTATGCTAAGTCAAAACATGACATTATGCTAAGTCAAAACATGACATTATGCTAAGTCAAAACATTGCAGATGCAAAAAGAAAAATACTGCATGATTGCACTTGTATGTGGAATCTAAAACAGTCAAACTCATAGAAGCAGAAAGTAGAGGGTAGTTGCCAGGGGCTGGGCTGGAGTAGGGGATGGGAGAATGGGGACATTTGGTCAAAAGATACAAAGGTTCAGTTATACAAGATGAGAAAGTCCTGGAGATCTAATGTACATGGTGACTATAGGTAGTAATACCACATACTTGAAATTTGCTAAGAGGGTAGATCTCGAACGCTCTCACCTCCCTCCACTCCCACAGCAACTATGCGAGGTGATGGATACAGTAACCGGCTTGATTGTGATCATTTCACAATGTATACATATATCAACACATCAAGTTGTACACTGTTGGAGGCCGCACAAATGTTTCTTATGATTAGGCACAATTGAAGCCTGTCAGTAACAATATGAACCTGTGATCAATTAAGCAGCTGACCAATCATTACCTCCTCCTTGTTCTTGTTACCCAGTAAATATCAAGGGCTGAGAAGTTTGGGGGGGCTACCTTTGCTCACCAGAAGCAGGGAGTTCTCTTCTCCATGTTGCCTTTCCTTAAAACAGTTTCTTTTGTCTTAAGTTTTCATTTCTACATTCGTCCCTTTGTTTAGTCATAATGACGGTTTCAAGTGGTAACAGTAGTAACTGCTGTAATCATGGTCTCAAGTAGTAGTTGTGGCAGTCAGCCACAGTACACCTTAAATATGTATAATTTCTATTTGTCAATTATACACCAATATAGCTTAAAAAAAATCTGCTCTAACAACAGTCCTACAAACCTCAAGGCCTATAAATCTCTCCAAAAAATTACAAGTGAATTGAGAAACTAAAGATTCTGTGATGATACCCACCTTTTCTGCAGGCAGAAAATAAGGACAGACATCTAGGGGACTGGTATGAGCAGAAAGGATTACTTTCTTAATAAAGAAAATAGAATCCATGGGTTCCGCCCTCCCTCCGCGCCTCTACCCTGACTGCTGCATGGGAGAGAGGCTGAGATGGCAGGTGAGATCGCCAAAGCTCAGGTCACTCCGCCTGGTGGCAACACGATCTTCGGGAAGATATCTGCAAGGAAATCCCAGCCAAAATCATTTTTGAGGATGACCGGTGCCTTGCTTTCCATGACATTCCCCCTCAAGCACCAACACATTTTCTGGTGATACCCAAGAATCATAGATCCCAGATTTCTGCAGCAGAAGATGATGACGAAAGTCTTCTTGGACACTTAATGATTGTTGGAAAGAAATTTGCTGCTGATTTGGGCCTGAATAAGGGTTATAGAACGGTGGTGAATAAAGGTTCAGATGGTGGACAGTCTGTCTATCAAGTTCATCTCCATGTTCTTGGAGGTCAGCAGATGCACCGGCCTCCTGGTTAACCACGTTTTGGGGATAATTTTCCCTTCTCTAGGCAATGATTAAGTTAGGCAAGTTCCAGTATGTTAAACAGCACACTTATTTTTGCCTGTGTATGGAGAGATTCAAGAAATAATTTTAAAACCGCAGACATAACAAAACACATTGTTGCATGAAGAAGAAAAAAAAATAGAGTGCCAAGGTAACATTGTATTCCTTGGAGGGCTTCAGAAACAAGATTCTCCCCTGTTTGTGGAGTATAGCTCTCCTGAAGGTAATCAGTTGCTGTCGGAACTTGATAAATATAAGCAGCAAATATGAGATGCAATTATGATTTTCTTACTATTTCTGAGAAAGGCAGGTCCCTAAAACAGAGCAGCCTAGTCATGGACTCTGAGATTTGAAGGCAGAGACCAGTGGAGTGAGGAAAGTACTCACATCCAGCCAAGCTGAGTGGAAGTGTGTGGTCTAGAAGGAAAGCACCAAGTGCAATTCTTAAAACCAGATTCTGAAATTAGGAGGGTCAAAGACATCTACAGGCTGCCAGTGCTGGAGGACAAGGGTTTGATAGTAAATATCCTGTGTTTGAAATTAGGAATAGTTTAAATCCCATGGGTTTAAATCCCTGCAAGAGAACAAGAAAAGAAAATGTAAACCATGCCCACTCCTCACTCCATCACTCCGCTGGGCCTAGAAGCTTAGGTTCTTATTTGGAGGCACAAAGATGGGCTTCCGGGAATTCCTATGAAGCTCCTGAATGTGGAAGCAAATTCATAAGCATGCATAAATGACAGATATTCTGTCGGGGTTTATTTTATTTACTTATTTTTTGAGATGGAGTCTCACTGTCACCCAGGCTGGAGTGCAGTGGCACGATCTCTGCTCAGTGCAACCTCCTCCTCCTGGGTTCAAGCAATTCTCTCACCTCAGCCTCCCGAGTAGCTGGGATTACAGGCACTCATCATCATGCCCGGCTAATTTTTGTAGTTTCGTAGAGACGGGTTTCACCATGTTGGCCAGGCTGGTCCTGAACGCCTGACCTCAGGTGATCTGCCCACCTTGGCCTCCCAAAGTTGTTGGGATTACAGGCGTGAGCCACTGCACCCGGCCTCTTTTGGGGTTTTAAATAGATCATCCTAGGGTCCATTATACAAAAAGTTTAAAAGTCCATAGGCTTATGGAATTGCTATTTGAAAGAAAATTGTACAAAGTTGCCATACAGGATACATGGAGGAGAAGTTTTGTGTTGGGTATAGGTGAATGCATTTTCTTTCCAGGCTCCACCCTTGTTTTCAGAATCTCACGTCTTCCAGTCTGGCCTCCCCAACATACTGGGCAGTAAAACCCTTACGCTCTTTAAAGGTGTTTTCAGTCATCATTTTCCCTCTGCGTATCAGGCAGCCATGGAACCCATGGCCACCTACTTTCTGAAATTTCAGCTAAGCTACAGCTTCCTCTGAAGACACTTTTTCTCTGTAGTGCACTCCACTGGTGGTCATGTCTCCTCTCCTCTTTATTGTGCCTTGCCTCCTTATTTTTTTTTTTTTTTGAGACGGAGTCTCGCTCTGTCACCCAGGCTGGAGTGCAGTGGCACGATCTCTGCTCACTGCAAGCTCCACTTCCCGGGTCATGCCATTCTCCTGCCTCAGCCTCCCGAGTAGCTGGGACTACAGGCGCCCCCCACCACACCCGGCTAATTTTTTGTGTTTTTAGTAGGGACAGGATTTCACTGTGTTAGCCAGGATGGTCTCAATCTCCTGACCACGTGATCCACCCGCCTTAGCCTCCCAAAGTGCTGGGATTACAGGCGTGAGCCACCGCGCCCAGCCAGCCTCCTTATTCTTTGAGCATCCTTAGTCCTTTCCCATCCTCTGCACTCAGGCTTTCCCTGTAGTATTCGACAGGTCTCTTTCTCCCCCTTCTGGCTTTTCAAACATGATACATTTTTTCCCCAAACTCCTACCTAATTATGACTTAAGATGGAATAAGGTTTTGGGTCTCAGTTTCATTCCCCCAGCCTAATGGGAGGAATCTTACAGCCCAAAAAAAAGTGAGGAGGAAAAATCCTTCATGCCAGAATAAGTCACAGAAGCAAGGCTGTTAGCATATGCTCAAACTGACAGCTTCGGTTTCACATTCTGACCTCAGTTTCCTCAGAAAGGCAGTAACTAGAGGGTTAAGAAGATAAAATAACGCATGCAAAAAACATGCTATAGGCCGGGCGCGGTGGATCACGCCTGTAATCCCAGCACTTTGGGAGGCCGAGGCAGGTGGATAACGAGGTCAAGAGATCCAGACCATCCTGGCCAACATGGTGAAATCCCGTCTCTACTAAAAATACAAAAATTAGCTGGGCGTGGTGGCATGTGCTTGCAATCCCAGCTACTCAGGAGGCTGACGTAGGAGAATCACTTGAACCCAGGAGGCGGAGATTGCAGTGAGCTGAGATCACGCCACTGCACTCCAGCCTCGCGACAGAGACTCCGTCTCAAACAAAACAAAACAAAAATGTGCTATAGTGTTTGACTAATAGTAAGAACTGTTCACTCATATTAAACTGAAGCTCATTCTGTGAGTTAACATTTATCAAGCATTTTTATGCATTAACATCATGTGATTTACATGCATCGTCACATTTAATCCTCATGGGGACATTGGAAGGTAGACACAATATTCCTAATTTTTAAATAAGGGAAATAGGGGCTGTGTTAGCTACCTTGATCAAGGTCTCCAATATCTTCAAAGGCAGACCCAGCACTCAAAATCAGATCTACTGAATTCTAGAGTCCATACCATTAAAGCTACATTTGTGGACAGGCGCAGTGGTTCACGCCTGTAATCCCAGCACTTTGGGAGGCTGAGGCGGGTGAATCACCTGAGCTCAGGAGTTCGAGACCAGCACGGGCAACATGGTGAAGCCCCGTCTCTACTAAAAATACAAAAATTAGCTGGGTGTGGTGGAGAGTGCCTGTAATCCCAGCTACTTGGGAGGCTGAGGCAGGAGAATGGTTTGAACCCAGGAGGCAGAGGTTGCAGTGAGCTGAGATTGCGCCATTGCACTACAGCCTGGGTGACAAGAGCAAAACTGTTTCAAAAACAAAAGGGAAAATGACTCCTTCCCAGAAGCATGGGGAAGATGAAATGGAAAGCTCCTCTCAGAACAGTTGTAGCTATTATTGTCTTCCTCCTTCTCAGATTAGACACCTTTCCTCCTGCCCATTTTTTTTTTTTTTTTTTTTTTTTTTAAGATGGGGTTTCACTATGTTGCTCAGGCTGGTTTTCAACTCCTGGGCTCAAGCAATCCTCTCTCCTTAGCCTCTTGAGTAGCTGGGACTATAGGTGTGTATTACTGTGCCTGGCCCATTCTTTATTTTTTAGAGATGGGGTTTTGCCATGTTGCCCAGGCTGGTCTCGGACTCTTGAGCCCAGGTGATCCACCTGCCTCAGCTTCCCAAAGTGCTGGGATTACAGGCACGAGCCACTGTGCCCGGCCAGCCCGGCACCATTCATAATATCACAGCTTTGATTGGGTGTGGTGGCTCATGTCTGTGATCCCAGTACTCTGGGAGGCCGAGGCAGGAGGATCACTTGAACCCAGGTGTTTGAGACCAGCATGGACAACATAGTGAGACCTCATCTCTATTTTATAGAACAAAATTTTAAAAATTAAAAAAAAAAATCAGCTTTGGTCTGATATTACAGTTTTTCTTTCTTCCTGTTTTCCTTTCCCCATTAGAGGAAACAGGATGGAGGAGAGCAGCAGAGGGCAGCCCCCAGCTCTGGGAAGGGGATAATTTTAGAAGAGAATCTCTGGCAGAGGTAAGCAGAAGGGAGCAGAGCTGTGAAATTCAACCTCACACCCTTATTCAAGGGCAAGGGGGTTGGGGGGCGGGGAGGACACGGAATCCAGTTCAGAGATACTGCTCTGTAATTCTCAAACATTATCACACCTTTGAAAAGCCTTCCTATCCTGAAAATGGGTATTTATCTTACTCCCACTATTTCCATAATTTCTTCGCCTATCCTAGATTTTGTATCCCTCCCTTGAGGCTATCCCACGGTTGTTTTTCTTGCAGTACAATCAACCAGTTTCAGTCCATTTTTCACGCCCTTTTGTCTCCAGTGTTCTGTACCAAATTCTGCTCTATTTGCCGAGGTGCTTCAGCTCACCTCGGTCCCCTTCTGCTCTTCCTAGACAGCCATTCCCTTCTATCACTCAACAATGTTTCCAGCTCCCACAGCTGTTTCCTACCAAACAAAAAAGTTTTCTTTCTGGCTGGGTGTGGTGGCTCATACCTATAATCCTAGCACTTTGGGAGGCCAAAGCGAGCTGACTGCTTGAGGACAGGAGTTAAAGACCAGCCTGGCCGACATGGTGAAACCCCGTATTTAAAAAAATAAAAAAAAAAGTTTTGTTTCCTAGTAAAACTTCTGTAGAAAATACCTACAGAACATTCCATCTCTTGCAAACTTCCATGGCCCATCTGCACCTGCACTTACCTCTCAGGCATATCCTTTAGATACAACGCACCCCCAAAATATCCCAACTTACACAAATTCATTGCTTTGATCTCTTCTACGCTGCACTAGAATTCTCCTAAAATCTATGCCCACTCTAGAAGACCTTAAATGCAACCAGGTAAGAAATGGAATTTTACTACCTTCACTCTCCCATCCTTCTATTCCAGCCCAATCTGTTATGGCAGCCTACATCTCATAGTCTAAGTAACCAAGAACCAGCACTGGTTGCTAATGACTTCCATTTCATCTATGAGAAATCCCAGGACTAGGCCAACTGAGATGGACCCACACTTGCATATATTTACAGGACCATGGCAGCAAAATAAGAAGGGGTTTTCAGGTCTGGGTATGCCTTGTGAGGTGGTGAGGAAGGCTGCACTGTAAGGGGCTAAGGAAACAAAATCTGTGGACTTCAGAGGACTGAGTATCTACAGAAACAGATATTGAGCACACAACAGTAATAAATATGAGCATTTATTTGGCACCTGATGGCAATACAAAATCCTGGCAGTGGGAGTGGAAAGGTTATCTCACTCAAATACTTCCATCCTATGTCGACCCAAAGGCAGGACTTGGCAGCAAGGCTTCCAACCACCCAGCTCACAAAACAAATATTTATTGAGCACCTTGACTACTACAGGCCTAGCATTTTGCTAGGGACCATGGGAGATGTGAAGGAAGTTATCTCACACATGAAATGTCTTCAAGGAGCTAAAAACGCCAGCAGATAAAGCAAAACACATGGAAAAACAAAGTACACATAATAATCTGTGCATATTCTCAAAAGGAACATTTTATCAAAAGGTAGGATTGCAGCTAAGGTTGGCTTGCCTTCTTCCTTCTTTTATTCAACAAACATTTACTGAAGACCCACTATGTGCCAAGCACTTGGTACGTGATGATGAATAAAACAAACAAGGTTTCTGCCCTCATTTACAGCCTGGTAGGGGAGACAGAAATGAACAACTAGAAGTAGCATACATATAAACTGCAATAAGTGCAATGAGGGGAAAAGACAAGATGTGGTGACAGACACAGGAGTAGACTGCTCAGGGACTGAAGGGCCTGGGAACGGTCAAGACTTGAGGAATAAGGACACCACCTGAGTCAAGAGTGGTGGGGGTGGACAGATGAGAAGGCCAAGGAAGAGGGCAGGAAAGAGCACAAAATTAGAAGCCGAGGAGACCACTCGGGCTGGAGCTTAGCAAGAAATCACCATTTAATGAGGTTCAAGGGGAAGGCAAGAACCAGTTCTCATAAACGAAGGTGAGAAGTTTAAATTTTAAGTGAGGTGTAATAGAAAGCAGAAGGGTTCTAAGCAGGGGGGTGACATAATCAGATTTATATTTAAACAACCAAAACCTGGCCAGGCGTGGTGGCTCACACCTGTAGTCCCAGCTATTTGAGAGGCTGAGGCGGGAGGATGGCTTGAGGCCAGGAGTTCGAGACCAGTCTGAGAAACATAGTGAGAACTTGCCTTAAAAACCAAAAAACACCAAATAACCAAAAAAAAAAAAAAATTAAAAACCAAAACTACTGTTATGTGGAGAATAGACTGGAGGAAGAAAAAATATATATATATATATTTTAAAAGGTCTTAAAGAACAGGGAAGTTTCAGATAAGCAGGGATAAAGGTTTCTAGATTGAAAAATGACACGTATAGCACTGAAATAAAGGCCACATAATATCAAAGTAGAGTTTAATACTGAAGCAGAGAGCAGGGAGAGAGAGAGAGAGAGAGAGAGAGAGTGTTATAGAGTCTAGGGAAACACACCTGGCCTTCTCTGATGCTCCCCACGAGGCTCATTTCAGTAACAAAGCTCAGAGAAACAACCAACGAAAGATCTTTGAGACTTCCATGGGCAAAGATCAATAAGGTACAGATGCAAAGCAATGTCGGCTGACAGGCTGTGGAGCCTTGAGCCCAAACGAGGCAAGAGTGTCCTTCCACTGGGGGGCCCTGCAGTACTGAAGGGAACGCACAGGCTGCTTCTGCACACTGCAGCAAGGTGTGTCTCTAGTCACATTGCAGTAAAGTGTGTCTCTAGTCATGTTTGCCTCTTCAGAGCCAAAAGATAATGTCTACATTAAATCTGGACACCTTCCAAACTCTCACTCTAGGACAAAAAGGGTGGGGGCTATGAATGAAATAAAAGATAGGAGATGATCTCTCAGACATCTTAACTAATGTAATAAAAGCAATTACTAAAGTGCCATCTACAAAAGCTGGAACTGAACACAAATATGGGGAAGTTATATGCCCTCTCCCCATAATGACACTGTGTTTACAACTTCACTTGTCAGGCTCTTCAACTGCAGCTGAAACATTCCTGGCAATAGGTCCGATCAAGGCTGGCTCTACAGGCAGAGGGCTTCACAGAAGAGGAGCTGGCCTGGAGTCCCACACTCAAAGGCAGAGATGATGGGCACAGGAAACAAGTCTGGGAGATTCCCACATCCCTGAGGGGGCAGAACAGAAACTGTGCATCCTGAAGATCAAAGGCTCTATCACACCTCCTGTGGTCCAGTGGCTTCCACTTGGCGTGGATGATGGGGAGGTGGCATCATGTGGGAGGGTGTCCTGGAAACAGGTAGAGGTGGCGGCACAGAGTGCTGCAGTATTCAGACATCTCCTTGCACCGGTGGAACTCTGTGCCAGGGGCATAGCCTTCCCGATCCTTGATAAGTGCATTCACCTGGAGGGGCAGAACCAACAGGCCCAAGTCTGAGAATCTCGGGCTTCATGAGAGCAGCACGACGGGAAGGGGAGACGGACTATGAAAGAGCATTCAAGGAAGAAGGAAAGTAGAGCACTGTGGAGACGCACAGGGGTCACGGAGCCCGCCGGCTCACCTTAACCAGCATGTCGGCCACGTGCATATCACAAGCCCGCTCAGAGAACACTTGAGCGAGGGCCTCGATGTACCAGGAACCTCGTTTGGTGTTCCGCATGGCGGCAGTCCCTGCAACCAAAAGGGCATTAATCACAGTGTGAATGCCATCACACAGCTGGACTTCCCAAACTAGACTCAGCCATGGCACCTGCACCCTCCACAGAGAACCCAACATGAAGAATCCAAGTCTAGGAGGGTATACTCTTTTGAATTATTGGCATACTTTGGAGATACTATAGGTCTGTTTCCAGACCAGCTCAAGAAAGTGAATATGGCAATAAAACAAGTCATACAAGTTTTCAGGTCTCCCAGTGTGTATGGAAGTTATGGTCACTATCTTACAGTCTATTAAGTGTGCAACACTATTATGTCTAAAAAATGCATATGCTGTAATTAAAACATACTTTATTGCTGAAAAATGCTAACAGAGGCATGCCAATAGAAAAATGGTGCTGATTTTAGACGCTTGAAGGAGGACTGCCACAAACCTTCAATTTGTAAAAAGCAGCTGAGCATCCCAAATCCAAAAATCTGAAATGCTTCAAAATCTGAAACTTTCCAAGTGCCAACATGATGCTCAAAGAAGGTGCTCACTGGAGAATTTTAAATTTAGAATATTTGGATATGGGACACTCAACTAGTAAGTATAATGCAAATATTCCAAAATCCAAAAAAACAAAAAAATCCAAAATCTGGGACCAAAAAAATTCTGGTCCCAACATTTCAGATAAGGCATACTCAACCTGTATCTGCAAAGCATAATAAAGTAAAGTGCAATAAAATGAGGTATGACTCGACTCTTTTGGAACTCAAAGTACCTTTGAGGCAGGCATAGCCGCATATCATGTCTGAGCGCGTGGGCAGTCTCATCTTTGGCAGCTTTTCTTTACCGGCATCACTCTCCTCGCACCCAGGGGATCCTGCGTGGTTCTTTCCATCTTGTTGGTCAACCCCACGATCAGTCTCATCTGTAACAAAGGCAGACAGAGTGGACAAAGATGTTACTTCTTCTGTCTCTCTTGGGCCTGTCACAGGCAAGCCCACATTCCCTACAACCTTGAAGGGGAAGAGCCATTTCCAGCTGTTGCCTCCAACCTATGGCTGATAAACTAAAAATAAACAAACAAATAAATAAATAAATAATAAAAATTACTCTCCCAGCATGCATCTGTTACTCAGGGGATGCCTCATACACACCAGGCACCACGCTCAAGCACATGCATATCTGTGTGGTTGGAGCAGTTTCCGTTCTGTGTGAGACAGGGAAAATGCCAAATCAAATACTCCTTGTAAATGGAACTGAAAATCATCTAAGTCCACAACACACTTGTTCGATTAACAGTATGCCTGGGAGTCACAGTGCTTTTTATTACAATACATAATAAAATACTGATATATTTAATTACATAAACAAGAAAAAACAAGGTAATAAATAACAAATACGGTTACCATAAGTATGCTACATAAAAATCACACCCTCAAACTATCTACCAAAAAAATAATAAAACTAAGTATGATCAGTTGTTTCCAAGGTGGTTTTGATATCTTTGAAGCACTATTTGTTAATTTCATAAGATAAATTACAGCAAGCATCCAAGATTTAAGAAAAATAATTTTTAATTTATTTCTTAAAATAACTTTTTAAATCTTTTTTTTTTTTTTTAATAGAGATGGGGTCTTGCGACATTGACCAGACTTGTCTTGAACTCCTGGCCCCAAGTGATCCTTCTGCCTTGGTCTCCCAAAGTGTTGGGATTACAGGCATGAGCCACCACACCTGGCCTTATGAAAATTTTAAGAGGGAAAAACTTAAAATGGGGAGAATTTGACTATGTTCTCCCAGAAAATTTAAAAAGATCATCCATATTCAACTTCAGCAGTACTTTCTCAACATACCCTGAGCAGATCCTTGCTCTTGATACAGGCCTTATGTATCCCAAGACAGACTCTTATTTTTGATGATGTTGTTTTATTTTGGGTGTGGGCAGGGGTGCTGTCAGTAGGAAAGACAGATAGGGAGGACTCTCAGGTCAACACATAAAAAGTAAGAGTATGCTCTATTACAGTACTTCCTGATCCACGCAACATGAAGGAGCTTAAGAAAGATGGGAAGCTTTAAGAATTGGGGGGGAAAAGGACCAAAGCACAGACTTAATAAAAATTGTCAAGCAACTGCCATGTGTTGGGCACTGTCTTACTTTAAGGCCTAGGGATAAAGTGAAGAGAAAATTCCTGCCATCATAGAGCTTACACTCTAGTTTAGAAGCTGACTGGGGCAGGGGGGTGGAGCTTTTTATAGACATTAATTATATTAACCAAATACAGCAGGAAGACAGGTGAACTCAAATTTTCAAAGAACAATTGGCTACTGGTCATTCCTTGAAGGATTTAATTTCAGAAAAGTTAGAGAGACAGAGTCAAAAATTCAGATTACTCCAGGAAAGAGCAATTACTCCTTATCCAGATCCAATAGGGTATTAAATCCCTGGATATAGGAGGAGAAAATGACCATTTAACTGTCATTTTGTTAGTAAAGACGCCTAAAGGAAACAGGCTAAGCTAAAGAGAAAGGAGAATTCCTCTCTCACCTTTATATCACAGATCCATCAATCAATAAATGCCATTGGTTCTTTCGTCACTATATTCTCATATTTGTTTTTTACGTGATACCTACAGTTTTTCAGGCAGATTAATTTTCATCCATTCATTCGACATTTATAAGTGCTACCATGCGTCAGGCAAGGCCCTGGGCCTGGGGATAGAGCAGGGAATGAAAAGTGAAGTTTGTGCCCCATAACCTCTTTCCTTAGTGCAGCCCCCTCCACGGCAACCTTCCTGGAAAAAAAATTCATCACATTATTTCTTACTTAAGCTCCCAACTGTTCCTTACTTTTACCGGCTGATGTCCAAAATCTCAGTTATGACTAAAGGTTTGAAATGAGGTGAACCTACTTTGTTATGACCAGCCACATCTCACATACTCACACAGATGCTGTTTTAAAATCAGATCCGAGCATTGGTTTGGGAGGAGGGGAGGCACAACATGCCCTTTGAATCTCAGTGTGCTTATCATGTTGTATTGTTTCCTTCCCACGACAGACTCTAGATGCTACTCTACAACTATGTAAATCAAATTACTCCAGGTACAAATGAAGCCATATCCTATCACAAAATCTCTTTAAACTACCCTCACTTCAAATGATCTACTCTTACTGCATACTCCTTTCTAAGTATGGTTTGTACCTTGCTAATTTCACCCTTGCTTACATGAGGCCTGTGAACTAGTCTTAAGCTACTTCATGTACATTTACTTTACTTTCCTGAGTAACTGGTCTGCTTCTTAGAGAGGCCACATTTCCTTCTGCTTTTGGTAACTGCTGTAGTCTGAGTCATGCTGCAGGATCTCAACAGACTATATTCTGCGGTAATATCAGATCAGGATGACAATAGTATTAGCTATTTACATTTGGCCACACGAGAGATTAAAACAATTATTATTTGAATGTTTGGACAAAGTGACCTTTGAAGCAAACTATAAGCCCTTTATGGCACTGATCGTGTTTTAAGAGTTATAGCTGGCATATTTTGTGGATGTGCTGTGAGCCAGGTACCGAGCTATGTAAGCCCTTAAATGCATAATCTCATTTAACCATCACAAGCACCTTATGAAGTAGGTACAAGGACTATTTTCATTTTATATTGAGCAAACTGAGATGGAGGGATGCCATTTAACTTAACTTCACGTAACTAGTAAATGGTGAAGTCAGAATTTGACTCCAAAGTTAGGGCTCGTAATTACTATCATTTTCCTCCAGGATGAGAAGCATGCCTATGTGTCTTTTAATCCTCGTCCTGCAGTCCTGGCTCTTAAAGGAGTAAAACAAACTGCATGAGAAAAGAGGGGCAGCAGCCGCTCATGGAAAAGGAAGAGTCAAAGGCCAACACGGATTCTGTTCTGCTATCCTGCATGACCCATGAATGGTAAGAAGAAAGGAGGCAAGAGCGAAGTGTAGGTAAAAGTGAAGTATATGGAACAAGTGAAAAGGAGAAAGAGTGAAAGAAAGGAGATAAAATAAGAAGGACGGGGAAAAAGACAGATCAGAAATCCGTAACTGGAATGAGTAACCAAAAAAAGGGCACCGGCGTTAATAAAGCAGAGAAGAGTAAGAGTTCTCAGAAAGGAAAGCAAAGACACTGATAAAAGAGTCCTGAGAACAGGATATGGTGATGCACGGAGAGCTGACCAGCCTGAGAGCCATGGGCTGCCCAAGTCCCAGCACACCCCATGCATTGGGAGACACTTACAGAGCAAGAGAGGCGGTGGCAGCAGTGAACAGAAGGAGGTGCCCAAGGGATCCAATAGCACCTGAGAGGAGCAAACAGGAAAGTGAGAGCTGGTGGGAGGCCGCCCAGGAGCCACCACCCAGGTGCTGGTCTGCCAGGGCACTCACCTCCACGACAGGCCTGGATGAAGAACATTTTCGGTTTGTTCTGTAGGCTTGGGCAGTTGGCGTTGTCAAAGAGTCGAAAAACCTCTTGTAGCTGCCAGAAAGAAACAAGGAAGAAGGGAGGTTAAGCATTGGGTGGGGCCTCCTGAAGTCCTATACATGCAACAGTCGCCATCACGGGACAGACAGCAGGCAGGAGGTGAAGCAGCCTGGTTTCAACAGCTGGCTTCCACCATGGTATCCGCACCTGGAGCAGTTTCCCATCCACACCATAGATGGCGCCCTCCACACCATGCGAGAGGAGTGCTATGATGCAGGAGTCCGTAACTCGGTGTGCAGGTAACCGCGCAAAATTCTGGAGTTTCTCTTGCATTTCCTAAAAGAAAGGAGTGTTTAGTGTTGTGCACTAGAGTCAGCACCAATATAAGCATCACACTTTGGTTTCTTTTTGAAACCCTAAGCTATTAGAAGATAAAATGCTTTCTGTATATTCCTGTGGTCAATGATAAAAGAAGAGACCTTTGGAGAGACTGAAGAAAGCTATGGACTCACCAGAAAAACGCATGTGAGTTCAGACACAATATTCTGAATACAGATTCAGACGTACTGAGACAGGCAAAGAGCTCCTGGATTAAAACAAGTTACTAAAGAAGCTAATCATGAGTTGGTCAACTCTGATTAATGCCCTGTTCATAACCAGATCCTTCATTAGAGCAAGTGCCCTTGTATATAAACGGCATAAGCATGACTCAAAGTGTAGCTATGAATATGTAAATATGCATATTCAGCTACAATAAACTGTTCTGTGACAGCATCATGATAGTAGAGAATAGCAGTACTTGTAATGTTGTCTTCTAAGTATTCGAGAGACAGTGATGATGTCTGTATAAAACGCTTTGTTTCAGCAAGAGCACGCTATAAAGGAGGATTCTATACAGGGCAGTAATTACATACACAGGCCCTAGGGTCAGATTGATCTGGGTTTGAACCTTGGCTTCATGAGTCGGAACAACTTACTCAGACCCTTGAGACTCCAATTTTCACTTTATAAAAAAAAATTATGAGGACATTTTCTCTTAAGTTTGTGAAGATTAAAATGAGATATTATGACAAAGGACTTGGCCTGGGCAACCTAGCAAGACTCCATTAAAAAAAAAAAATTAGCCAGGCATGGTGGTGCATGCTTGTAGTCCCAGCTACCCTAAAGGCTATGGTGGAGGGATCACGTGAGCCTAGGAAGTCGAGGCTGCGGTGAGCCGTGATTGCACCACTGCACTGTAGCTTGGGTGACAGAGAGACACCTTGTCTCAAAAAAAAAAAACAACCAAAAAAACCCAAAAACCAATCGCTGTGTCTGGGACACATTGCAAAAAATCTGCTGTTATTACAATGTACACGTCTAATAAAGAGTATTTTTCTCAAAGAAATCTATTACTGGTCAATATTGTAGTTCAACTTAAGAACTCTCTGTTCCTGTTTATTTATTTATTTATTTTAAAGACAGGATATCGCTATGTTGCCCGGGCTTGAGCATACTGGCTATTCACAGGTGCAAGATCACTACTGATCAGTACAGGAGTTTTCACCTGCTCCATTTCTGACCTGGGCTGGTACACCCCTCCTTGGGCAAGCCGCTGGTCTCCCACTCCCAGGAGGTCACCATATTGATGATGAACTTAGTTTGGACACCTGATCAGCATAGCACACTACAGCCTAGAATTCCTGGGCTCAAGGAATCTTCCTGCCTAAGCCTCTAGAGTAGCTGGGACCATAGGAATGTGCCACCATGCCTGGAGAATCTTGTTTATCTTGCACTAAGTTGTGATACATGAAGACCACTACCTTAAGCATCTGGTCCATCCGTCAGAAAGTTATATTGTGTACCTAAAGAGCATAACAATTGGGCACACATTTTTAAACCTATGCCTAAACCTATGCCTCCCTCTGTAATTCACGATGTCTGGGTCTTCTATCTGAGATGGGGCAGAGAGAAAACAAGTTCATTTTATTATAAACTTGAATAAAATTGTAATGGAAATAAATTATCTGGGTGGAAGAATTAAAACACATATATTTAATCACACACACTGCCAAAATAAAAACACACTTCTATAACACACTGCAGTAGCTCTCCAAGTGTGGCCCCTAAACCAGCAAGAGCAGCATCACCCAGGAACTTGTAAAAAACGTGAAATTGGGCTGCGCGCGGTGGCTCACGCCTGTAATCCCAACACTTTGAGGAGGCCGAGGCGGGCGGATCACAAGGTCAGGAGTTCGAGACCAGCCTGGCCAATATGGTGAAACCCTGTCTCTACTAAAAATACAAAAATTAGCCGGGGGTGGTGGCGGACGCCTGTAGTCCCAGCTACTCAGGAGGCTGAGGCAGGAGAATCGCTTGAACCCGGGAGGCGGAGGTTGTAGTGAGCCGCCGAGATCGGGCCATTGAACTCCAGCCTGGGAGACAGAGCGAGACTCTGTCTCAAAAAAAAAAAAAAAAAAAAAAAAAAGTGAAATCTTAGGCCCCAGCAAAATGTGTTTTAACAAGTCCTCTGGGAGGCTCTGATATGTTAAAAGTTTGAGAGCTACTAATTTATCTGTTTGGAATACTTCTGTTTGTAGATAATCGAGATGCAATTATATAAAATATTTAAAAGTCTCCAATATAACTAGAAATAGATTGGTGTTGAAAAGTACGTGTATTTTCTAAGTAGAAGCCAACAATAATAATAGAAATCTTAAGGTAATGACAGATAATCAAAAAAATTCTTCCAAGAAAATATAATTTCAAGAGAATACATAACTGTGAATGTTCCTCTGGAGCTGACGCTAATAGAATTTTAACATTGAATAGTTAAAGAAGTTAATTTTGCTCAAAGAAGAAACCAAAAATTATACACCTGGGCACTGAATCACGACCATTTTGCATTTAGTGAGATTAGGTCAGTAAATAGAAAACAACGTCCAAAAACAGAATACACGCACTTTGTAACCAAACTTAGTAAGACTCAACCATTCAATAAATGGGGATTAGACATTTGGAGGAATTTTTCCACAAGTAGAATAGCTTAAAATAGGATCTGCAGATTTGTTTTTGATAAAATTACAGTACTTCTATAAATAGCAGGGTTCTTAACTCCTAAGTGTATTTTTAGCTAGGGGTTGGGGGACATGTGAAGAGAGTAACCTGTGAACCCTCTGAAATTATATGCTAAATTCTACGGGCAGCTGCATTTTCCAGGGATGACCTATAGCTTGTCCCTACATTTTCAAAGCGGTCTGTGACCCAAATGCAAGCTAAAAAAAAAAAAAAACAATACACGTGGTAAAAGAAAATTTCCACTTTGAAGAGTACCTCGTTTCCTAACATAGGGTCAATCATAATTCTAGAACTAGTAACTTCATGAAGTAGATGCAATCAAAAGTTGGTAACAGAGAAAAGTGAAAAAAATTAGGGCAGGGAGAATGCCCATGCTCATTGCAGCACTGTCAGGGAAGAGGAGTCTCTAAGACTAATTCTACTATTTCCTGTTTTTAAACGGAATTCCTCTCTCAAGTAAAAAAGATTTGATAAGGAAAAGAAAAGAGGATCTTATTTTTTCTGGTTCTGTTTCTTTGCTTGCCAAACAGCTATATGATAAATGAGTTGAGTCTCTAGCGAGATCCCACCAGGAAGAGAGTATTCTGTGCAGATGCCCAGTGCACCAAATTATGACACCCATTGCAACTACCTGGTTTATAACACACACATTTCTTGTCCACATACTGTTCTCCCTGCCTAGGGTGGCTTCACCACTCCTCTCTGCTTTAGTAACTTCTATCCTTCGAGGCCAGCTTAAGTCCTGCCTCCTCCATTTATCCTTCTGATCATATCTACCTAGGCATTTCTTCTTAGCTATGACAGAAGATACTTTCTCTAATCTTGTTTAGTCCTTAGGAATATAAGAGGACACATTTCCTTTTCTGCTGATGTCAAAACTCCCTCATCTGATCTTTAAACAAATCTGTGGCAGCTCACATAGTCCCCATCATAAGGTGCTCGAAGTTCAACTCTACTCAATTCCAGTTATAGAGCAATTTGACCAAAGAATTAGAATCCAATACGTCACTGAATATGCATCAGGCTTAGCATAAATGGAAATGGTATTTAGAAAGTGGGCTCATCAACTCACCAAATCTACTGACGGTCTCTGAAAAAACAGCAGTATATAGCTGACTTAGTGGCTCAGTATTGCACCTTTAACTATTAGACATCTAGGATCCTTTATCAGCTGCATACAAGTTGAAAAACCAAGACATAATAGATTTCTAGTAAAATAAACGGCTAGACCAAAACCTCTAAGAAAACACACACAGCACACATTTTGTTAAGTGACCTTCTGTAGGAATTACGGATGGTATCTGCCCTTTGTCTCTTTATGCCCAGCAGACTTCTCAGGAAAGCATATAAACTACCTGAATACTTGAGGACTGAAACAGCTGTTCCTGCCGTGGCTTTAAAGCAAGGGTGGATTTAACTACATTGCATGTGCTACAATGGGGAAACTGGTAAAAACAGCATGTAAAGGACAACACCCAGGTACCTGTGGATGAAACCAGTCTTGCCAAAAACATAGTAAATACATAATTATTCTCACAGGAGGGCAGCTGAGAAAGAGAAATGAAGACTACAGACAATGCTGAATGGAAAACAAAGATCCTCTATCCCAACAGATCAAAGTGAATCTCCTAGAAATTTTAATTTCACCACTGACAACCTCAAAGCAAGTTTAAGAAAGTTCTATTACTCTGGAATAAAAATAAAGAGTGAATATGAATCTACAAATAGGCCATTATTGATTGCAAAATAGAAACCCTGAAGGTCACAAAGTCAGTTGTGCAGTACAGTAACTGAGGTTAATGAGGAACAGCCCATAATGAAAATGCTCACAATTTCTAGCAATCTGGTCCAAAAACAATCCACCCTATTATATGACTTGTGGTTACATAACTATTAAGAATACTTCCCAGCCAGGCGCAGTGGCTCACACCTATAATCCCAGCACTTTGGGAGGCAGATGGGGGTGGATCACCTGAGGTCAGAAGTTTCAGACCAGCCTGGCCAACATGGCAAAACCCTGTCTCTACTAAAAATACAACAATTAGCCGGGCATGGTGGTGTGCGCCTGCAGTTCCAGCTACACAGGAAGCTGAGGCAGGAGAATCGCTTGCACCTGGGAGGTAGAGGTTGCAGTGAGCCGAGATCATGCCATTGCACTCCAGCCTGGGTGACAGAGCTAGACTCTGTCTTAAAAAAAAAAAAAGTGAGAACCCAACTGTGGACTATTATTACTTTATGAAACCACAACCTGAGATGTCAACACTAAAATGGCTGGCTGGCCCTAATTCTTTCTACTAGATTGCAAGATAAGAGGCAGAACAGAGTGAATAAAAATGTAAGTAGAGTAGACCAACTTTTAAGATATATCCCAGCAGGCACAAGAGCAAAAGATGTCTCTGGCCCCAAAGTGTTGTTCAGTCCTCTAATTTACACATCAATTTTTCCTGCCTCGGGTACCTGTGCAGTCTGGTCACGCAGAACATGGACGTCATAGCCCAAAAGCTTGAAGAGGGTGACTAGAGTACTGTGGTCCACATCCCCTCCAGAGCGAAATTCCAGTTCTTTCTCTCCAGTGAAGTGCACATTGCTCAATACCAGTGCTAGGCCACGAGGCCGAGACTGCAACCTATAAGCCTGGGGAGGAGAGGCCAGTTAGAGGATGAGCATCTCGATGACACAAGATTCCCTGGCTAGATTAGACATTTCAAGAAAACAAAAACATCGTAGTTTTCTTCTTAACCCCCAGCAGGTAAAAATAGACAAATGCTCACATAAGGCATTTAGCCAGTAACAACTTTCTGACTAATAAGGCAGAAAGGAAATGTACATGCAAACTAAGTTCAGGTTCCCAGGAAGGGTGTCTAATTTCCCAACTCTCTTCCTCTTGTCATTATGCAAAAACTCACCAGCTGGAAGTGTGTCTGATAAAATTCAGGAGTGCAAGGCTTCACCTGAAGGCAGACAGGACCATCTTTATTGTCTAGGGAGTGTTCTACAGTATCTGTGGTATAGACAGAAAACCAAAAAACTAGTATTTAACTTAACCATCAATCTTAATATGTCATTGTAACTTCAGACATCTCTTGGAACCAGGTTTTGATAAATATTGGTCTCACTCACTCCCCAAACCTGTAGGCTTCATGCGGGCAGAGACTCTTAGTTTTAGCTCACTAAAGGATTCTCTGCACATAGCTTGCATGTAGCAGATGCTCAACTGGCTGAATGACTAAATGGGCTAGCTGGTAAAAGTCTTGCTCCAATCACTAGGCTGCTCCATCAGCAGGCTGGTGGCCCCAAATGTAGTCTCTTCTCTTTCAGCTTTATAAAGGCCAATTGAGCATGAACTTCCTGCCTATATACATGCTACTCAAAGGGCCAGTTATCATAAAAACTGTTATCTGGGGGGGAAAGGATATGGGACCACCTATTTATAATACCCTGCCTAGGCGGTGACTCACGCCTGTAATCCCAACACTTTGGGAGGCCGAGGCAGGCAGATCACGAGGTCAGGAAACGGTGAAACCCTGTCTCTACTAAAAATACAAAAAATTAGCTGGGCATGGTGGCATGCACCTGTAATCCCAGCTACTCAGGAGGCTGAGGCAGGAGAATCGCTTGAACCCAGGAGGCAGAGTTTGCAGTGAGCCGAGATCGCGTCATTGCACTCCAGCCTGGGCGACAGAGCAAGACTCCATCACAAGAGGGGGGAAAAAAACAAAAAACAAAAAAACAAAAACAACCTCCTGCCTAAACTGTCCTACTAGCCCTTAACAAATTCACTGACAATTGTTCCCAGTATAAAGTATGTCTCAGCTGGGCGTGGTGGCTTATGCCTATAATCCCAGCACTTTGGGAGGCCAAGGCAGGAGGATCACTTGAGGCCAGGACTTTGACACCAGTCTGGGTAACAAAGTGAGACTCCTTCTCTACAAAAAATTTAAAAAGGAACTAGGTGTGGCGGCATGCACCTGTAATCCCAGGTACTTGGGAGGTTGAGGCAGGAGGAGCCCTTCAACCCAGGAGTTCGAGGCTGCAGTGAGCTATGATGGTGCCACTGCATTCCAGCCTGGGTGACAGAACAAGACCCTATTTCTTTAAAAAAAAAAAAAAAGCTCATGTTAGGGCAAAGCCAGATACCAGACAAGAAAGAAGTCAAACTGGGATCTGGGACACCCCCCCCCTTTTTTTTTTTTGAGACTGACTCTCACTCTCCAACACTGGAGTGTGGTGGCACTGTGTTGGCTCACTGCAACCTCCGTCTCCTGGGTTCAAGCAATTCTCCTGCCTCAGCCTCCCGAGTAGCCGGGATTACAGGCACCCACCACCATGCCCAGCTAGTTTTTATATTTTTAGTAGAGACGGGGTTTCACCATGTTGGCCAGGCTGGTCTTGAACTCCTGACCTCAGGTGATCCACCTGCCTCGGTCTCCCAAAGTGCTGGGATTACAGGCGTGAGCCACCGCGCCTGGCCTGGGACCCCTTTTAGTCCATCAATTCTCACCTGTCGACAGGCGGACCTTCTTGTGAAGTGGACAGGACTCACACACCGGGAAAGGGAGACTCAAGTCGTAGTCACAGCTCAACTGTAAGAAATCAAAACTCATGATGACAGACCTTAGGGAGGTGGTCCGCTCCAAATACAACAAAATCTAGTCTCCCTCACTCTGACTTACAAATTGCTTTCCAGTCAAACTTTCCTTCCCAACACCCCATATGACTAAAGCTTCATACCGGTGGGAGTACATGCTGAAGCCCGGAAAGGGTGGTGAGCAACATATCCTCCAGGTGGCCTTGCTTGGTCTCCCTCAGTGCTTCACAGAAGGCATCAAAAGCTTGGGGACCCCTCTTAGGCAGCAAGTTGAGGAGTTCCACGTTCTGGCTGAAACTGCCCACTTTGGCCTAAGACACAAGAATAAAACATGAAATCATATTTACTACTCTACCTATAATTCTATTTCTCCACATGAGCTTCCTAGTAGTGTCCTCATTCCTCTCAATAATTCTTTTTACAGGAAAAGATATGTTTAGGTGAAGTCCTTCCTGTTATTCTTGAATTTATATCATTTCTGTCAAATGCTCTATGGTAGAAGGGCACTTCCCTTTCTTTAGAAACGTACAACATCCAGCTGGGTGTGGTGGCTCACACCTGTAATCCCAGCACTTTGGGAAGCCGAAGCAGGTGGATCATGAGGTCAGAAGATTGACACCATCCTGGCTAACACAGTGAAACCCTATCTCTACTAAAAATACAAAAAATTAGCCAGGTGTGGTGGCACCCGCCTGTAGTCCCAGCTACTTGGGATGCTGAGGCAGGAGAATCACGTGAACCTGGGAGGCAGAGGCTGCAGTGAGCCAAGATCGCGCCATTGCACTCCAGCCTGGGTGACAGAGACTCTGTCTCAAAAAAAAAAAAAAAAAAAAAAGGATAAAGATACGACATCCTTTTAATATTTTGTCATGCTCTGTTCCCACCCCTATGATCAATTTATCTTCTCTCTTTTGCCTCCAGATACCTGGATGAGCTCTCTCATTTCCAAGGTGATGATGTCCTTCTCCAGAAGATGTTCTAACAGTTCACTCAACAACAGCTGTTTGGCTAGCACCACTCGGTTCTTTTTTAGAGTTTCCTGATGGTGAGGATGCATGCCACACACTCCCAATATCCTACAGATAAAAGGTAGAGGGAAAGGCTGTCAAGTACACAATTTGGCACAGAAGAGTGGAGTGGAAGAGGCATGAATAGAAAGAACGAAAAAGAATAAGACTTCTAATAACGAAGATTATGCATATTTACTGAATCTGGTTAAATCAAAGACGTACTAAGCAGTAACGCATTGATCATAAGAAAATAATGTCTAATTCCTTATGGTTTATGTTCAGCTGAGATCATCTGAGATGAATGGTCTGACTAGGGGAGGGAAATGTCTATCTTAAGCAAAATAATACCCCCAAGCATACATATTTATGAGAAGAAATACTTCTCTGATAGACCAATTTTAATTAAGAGAACTATTTCAGAAATCATCTCACATTATTTAAGCTGGTGAAAGTGATGGAAGTTTATAATGATCTTGGATGAGGGCTAAAACAACGCTATGACAAAAACTCAAGCCAATGGCTTTAACAGAAAATAAATGAGGCTGACACTAACTCTTTCACTAATGATATAAACATATAATTACATGTTTTTTTTAAAACTTTAAGTTCCAGTGACAAAATGGCACTAGAAATTATCAGAATCCCGTTAAGATGTGGATAAGCAGGAAGTATGACAGAAAGTCACAGTGGGTAGGTACTTATCTATTTACTTTAAAACAGACAGAGTCTCACTATGCCACCCAGGCTGGAGTGCAGCGGCTCTTCACAGGTATGACTGCATTACAGAGCAGCACAGGAGTTTTGACTTGCCCAGCTTTTGACCTGGGCTGGTTCACCCTTCCTTAGGCAACCTGGTGGACCCTGGCTCCCAGGACATCACCACACTGATGCTGAACTTAGTGTGGACACGTGACTGGCACAGCACTCTACAGTCCAGAACTCCTGGACTCAAGTGATCCTCCTGCTTCAGCCTCCCAAGTAGTTGGGACTACAGGCTGTCACCTCCAGCTAATTTTGCCACGGGCTTGCAAAGAGATCAGCTTCTGCTTATAAACTAAAATAATCCTATTGCCAATATATGTCATCTACATGCCTACTTTACATGAATCCAGAGTTCTCTAGCCTGCCAAGTCACATTTTCCAAATATGTGACAACAGGAAGGGCGGCACCTGATAGCAGTGAAGATATAGTAACTTCAGTTTATAACTTCAAAACCTACTCTAAAATGCATCCTGATTTCTAAGGTGTTAAAACAGGAAGGGAGGCCGGGCACGGTGGCTCATGCCTGTAATCCCAGTACTTTGGGAGGCTGAGGTGGATAGATCACCAGAGGTCAGGAGTTTGAGACCAGCCTGGCCAACATGGTGAAACTCTGTCTCTACTAAAGATACAAAAAATTAGCTGAGTGTAGTGCTGCATGCCTGTAGTCCTAGCTACTGGGGAGGCTGAGGCAGGAGAATCGCTTGAACCTGAGAGATGGAGGTTGCAGTGAGCTGAGATTATTCCACTGCACTCCAGCCTGGATGACAGAGCAAAGACTCCATCTAAAAAAAAAAAAAGGGGGGAGGGGAAAAATGTGTATCTTACAATCAGTGAAATACCACACATCTATGGAATGGATGCACTTGGCTTGGAGATGTTATTGGGTGAGAGATTTACAGTCAGAAGAGGGAAGAGCAGGATCCTGGAGGAACTGAGAGACCTAAGATAGCAGGTGGGATCCTAAAGCAGACAAAGTGGGTTGGAAGCAGTCAATGAATCTGAGGTTTGGAAAAGTGAGTCTGAAACTCCATTTTTCCTTATTTTTACTGTCATATTTCCATTACCCCAGACTTTCAGTAAAAACCGGCTATAAGAAAAAAAGCTATACAAATAAAAAAATCCATTTAAGAATGAATCACTTTCGAATACATCAAAGCAGTAATAACGATCACATATAACACTGCAGCTGGGATACCAACCAATGGTGCAGCAGATTTCTTCCATTAGTTTACCAGTAGTATTCGCTCCTTAAATTGTTCTCTTCCTCTTTTTCCATGACAGCACCTGGGAGTCTTCTCTCTGCCTACCCAATTCCTGTTTTCTTTAGAGGGCCTTTGGCCTCCCCTTAATGTTGATGTTCCATTAGGGACGCCCCTTCAAAGACCCTTTGCCTAGACAATCTCACCCATACTTGGAACTTACTGACTTACAGTTCTTAACTCTCTCGAGTTCCAGACTTGATTTTTCAATCAACTCTTTAGTTTTAATCTGAAGCATCAACCACTCTGCACACCCGCTCCTTCCTCTACTCCATAGTATGAGAGTCTTAAACGTGAACATTACAAAAGTTTCCAATCATTTAGAATTTCAGGACACAACTGGAAGGGGAGGAGGGGTGAAGGGCACCACGGGAGTTCCTACGTCTTAATTCTGTGTCCTTCTGCAGGTTCCCTTTGCGAAGACCTTAATCTTCAGTCTCGAGTGGGAGGCATTACAATGTTCTGGGTGATGCCTGCCATGAAATGGAAAGACCGGGGCAGAGGCGTGGACACTTGGAGCTACAGGAACCCCCCTGTTCTGCCAAAAGTACTCAATTTCCAAATCCTGTACTGACTTCTTCGAAAATCTGGTGATTGTATGCAAAGCCATGCAGATCATGATACAGTCGATACAAATCAAATGCACATCAGGCAGAGCACCGAGGTCTGCAGAAGGTCTCGGCGGTTTTTAAGGGGGCAGAGTACAGTCTTTTTATAGTCTCCCTCATAAGGGAGCCAGAGGAAAGGATGAAGAATCTTCAAGAGAAGCCAAGAGTGGGCAGGACTGCAAGGAGCTCCCCTTATTTAGAACCCTCGTGGGTTGAACAAAGGGAGGCTAGGGCAGTCTTCTCCCACGAGGGACAAGGCCAAGAGGTCCGCCCGCGGGCCCCTGCGCAGTCAGGCTCGGAACTGCTCGGCGGGGCCTCCCACCCTTGGCAGGAAGCGCGGACAAGGCTGCTTTCCGGGGCTCCGAGGGGAGGGGGCTGCAGGGCCGCACGCCTGGGGCCCACGTTCCCCTTCCCTGGACCCTCCCTTAGTAGCCCTAAGACTGTTCCTTACTTACCTGCGTCCCCTGTCAGCGGCCATCAGCTCCTTGTGCTTGAAGGTAGACCAAGACCCTGCGCTCGGCGCCGCCATTTCCCGCTTTTCCCGGGCTCTGCACTGTGCACCGCCCACAGCCCAAACAAACCGGGGGCCGTCGCCTCGCCCACATCCCTCCCCCACAAGCGGACACACATTGCGCCTGCGCCTGCGCCCTGCCGCGCCCCCTCGCCAGGCCACCGCGTCCTCCCGTCCGGTGCGTGCGCAGGCGCAGAGCTCTAGCGGCGGCCGCGCGGGCCAATGGGGTGAAGAGGGGAGCTCGGCGGAAAGACAAAAGGAGGAGAAGGAGCGGGGCGGAGCAAAGGGCGGGGCAAAGGGCGGGGAAAGAGCGAGGGCGGGCGGGTGTGCTCCGTTCGGCCTGGGAATCCGATTGGTTATCGATTCCCGCGGAAATCACCCCGGTACCTCTCCCGCCCCCTGGCCGGCCTATGGCGATAACTTCACGGAGACTTGTGTGGCTGGAGTTTTGCTTTATTGAAGTTGAACGGTTGGGGCCAGGCTGCGGAGGAGACTGAGAGCGCGACAAGGTGCTGGACAGATACCCGCGCGGGGAAGGAAGGCTGGCTTAGGAGGGGGCGTCAGCTATGGTTTAGCAGCTTCCTGCGACCGAAACCTACATCACAGCCGCAGCACACAATTCCAGGAAACCTGGTACTCAATATTGGGATCTCAGGAATCCGGACCGGCGGCTGGGGTGAAAGTCTAGCGGTCAGAGCGCAGGAGTGAGGAAGAAGCTATTGGAGACGCTTCGCAAGTGGCCCCGGGGCTTCATATGGATGATTCAAGAGGGAATCTCCTGGCCAGAAAGCTCACATGTTTCACTCTTTCTGGCCTTCATACCCACCCTCCACCTAGGGCCACTGACTCCACTGTTTTCAAATACACTGGGGACCCTGCACTGGGGACTGCTCTCTAGCACCTGGGCAGGAGAGGCACAGACACTGCTACCCATGCGGAGCAAGGATCACCAGAGCGTTGACTGAGTTTGCTCGTCCAGGAGGCTGGGGACATGCGTGCCCATGCTCAGCCCACCCCCTCTGTAGACACAATTGGTCCCCCATTCTGTTTATAGGAAGTCTTCCACCCTGCACCAGCAGCTGTCCCTAGACAGGGATTGGGAGACATGCACGTGGCTTGGCTTCCTATTACCTTGTGTTGAAAACACAATAGGCTTTGGGATGAGGAGTTAATGTTATTTACTAGCAGTGTACCCTCGTGCACGTTATCAAACTCCTCTGACTCTTGGAATCCTCATTTTTCAATAATAACTCACAAAGCTGGCAAGCCTAAGGGATCTAACAGCTCGAACAGCACCTGGAACAGAAGCAATAGCCGTCACTCAGAGGTTACGTCTTCCTTCTCCACCTTCTCTGGATCACCTCCCTACCTCATCCTCAATTTAACGCTGGAAATATTGGATATGGGGTAGGTCACCAAATGTTGCCAGAAGACTCAAATTATGCCACCCACATCTCAGCTGGGAAGGGCTTACCGTGGCCTGACTTTCCTCAGGGTCCAAGTCCCCATTTATGACATTCAGCCAGAAACACTGTTTCTGACACATAGTAGGCATTGGAAAATGTTGGTCAAATGAACGAGGTCTGGTGTGGAGAGAAGAGAAATCTTGGGAGAGTCGTTTAAGGGGGTGCCCAGTTGTCTTCACAAAAAACACTATCATCATCAGGTTGACCAAAGCAGACGTCATAGGCAGGGGGTGGAGTCAGAGGCTCTAATCTGGGGAGTGCCCCCAAGCTCTGCAGATCAGGAGCAGTGGACACAGCCCGTGGTCCCCGAAGCCGAAGGCTGATTGGAGCTCTTTCAGGGCTTCCTTCCTGGGCCATAGTCTCTGAGGCCATTCGCCTCTGTTCCAGTCCGGCTCTCCTGGACCCCTCTGGATGGCTAGGTTGTTCATCCTCAGGTGCTGGGAGTATCACAGCAGTGCTGTAGGGGGGTGGTTGCTCCAACTCTTGGGGGCGGCTCTGGGATTCCAGTCCCACCACGGCCTCTTCATAGGCTGGCACTTCAAAGGCTTCATTGTCCCTGAGGGAAGAGAAATAAGGCCATTGGTGGCTTCCATGAAAGAAGCCCTTTTTCCCTTTTTTTTGTCTGCTACGGGCAAAAGATCCTGTGTTGGCCTCTGACCCCTCCTCCCGCTGATGCCAGTGACAGAGGAAACCAGAGACTCTATGCCTCAGAGACTACAGGGAGAGAGGGAGGGAGGATGGGCCCAAGGTGTATTCCTCTCCTGATGCCCACCCCTTAACTCACCGTGCATTGCCTGAGGGCCCTGGGCTCTCAGTCTGCATTGATTGGAGCTGGGACCGAAGCCCACATTCCAGAAACCGGACCAGGAGATAGGCAAACAAGAAGAAGCCACCCAATGTGAGAAAGAAATAAGCAACAGGGGTGATGTCCGTCTTTATGCCCAGCAAAGCCAGCCCCAGTAGGAAGGAGGCGCAGCACAGGAGGAGAAGCGGCTTCTCCAGTCTCCCCAATAAGTACATTGGCACCATGGCCCCTCCCCAGGCTCCTGCAAAAAGACACATAGCTATTGTGTCTACACTAGCAATTGGTGTCATGGCTGTGTCAGATACCAAAGTAACCATATGATATTTCCTTGTTTGGTTTCTAGGTTCTTCAATCTCAAATCAAATAATCTGTGGAGTCCCCTCCAGCTCTGAAATTCTCTCTAGGTCTTGGCGTGTGTGGAATAGCCAGGAAACCAGCCCAGGAGCCTTGACTCCCAGCCATTCTGTAAGTTGACTGTGTCATGGCTCTGTCTTCTTTCCTTTATCCTTCCCTGTAGTCTCCCTTCCAGCTCTGTCCCTCACCACCATCCAGGATCCGGTCCTGGGCACGCCTTGCCTGGGGCTTCAGTGCACACTGGCATCTCTGGAATTCAGGTGATGGGGCAGGCCCTGCCCTTCCTCTGTTATTGCTCCTGGATCTCCACCCCCAACCTCCCCAGCCAGAGGCCCTCAATCCAGCCCTGTTAGAGAAGAGGGGAGGGACCCCCACTTACCCTGTCTGACTCTGTCTTTTCCTTTCCTCCGGTGTCAGCCCATGCTCCAGGTGGAGGGAGAAAGTGCACACAGGCGCACCACAGCCACTGGGACACGACTGCTTGAGAAACAATTGTACAGGCAAAGGCCCAGCACGGTGGCCAGAGGCCCTGATAACTCCTGTCCTCTTCTAGATAGACCCCACATCTGCCAGGGCCTTCCTCTACCCTCTGCTGATCCTAACTCGTTAAACTCAGTTTGCAAGTTTCCTGCCAGGAATTAGCCCAGTGGCTGGGAGGCGGTGGGCAGGGGAACCCTTTTTCCTTGTAACAGCAACAACCCGAGGCAGCCCATACCCCCAAAACAGCCTGTCAGAAGTTGCCAGCGCTCTGTGTAGCAAGGAATTGCAGATTCCCTCCTCACACCTTGGTCCCAATCCCATGACCCTCCCGACCCTCACACTCACACCTGTCTCAGGAGTTCGTCGCTCACCTGTCTCCACAGACTGCAGAAAGTAGATGGGGTGGGGGTGGGGGGAAGGGCCAGAGCGAGTAGGTGGAGCCCACTGGCCCCACCCTCTTTTTCTTTTCCAATCCCTCTGTTCTGGCCCAGTCAGTCTCCGCCCCTTTTCTCCCTAAGGCGGACTTCCAACTGCTGCACCTTGATTTGTTCTGGTTTTTACTGTCTCCACCCACCCCTACTGTGCCCTAATGAGAGTGCACCCCTTACTCCCAATGATCTTTGTACTTAGGACCAGAGTTAGCATTAACCTTTCCCTCTCAGCGCATATTGTATGTTAATTACAGCCCTGGGCAGTTTGCCTTCTATTTGATAATTTACCTTGTGCCTCTCTCCCAAGTGACTGGAAGCAGAGACCTCGGCTTCTTTAATCTCTGTAGATCAGCACACAGTGCATTGCACACAGGAAGCAATGCTGTGGGCATGGAATGGTGTGTCCTGCTTCCATTGCCCAAGTGCTATTTTTGTGGACTCCCCGTTTTGTGCAGACCTGTGAGAAGTGTTTGTGTGTATACTTCTTGACCTAGTTAACTCCTGAGTCTTCAAGATCCTCCTCCGAGGTGATGCTGCTTTGGAGCCTGCTCCAGTGTATCCACACTGTTCCTTCCTAAATCTGTTCCACCATTTACCTGGTTATGTAGCATTTTTCTGTTTACTGATTTTCCTTCCACTGTGAGTTTCTCAAGGTGCGTGATTAGTTTTAATCATCTCTGAATCCTGGAACTAACATGGTCCTGACACGTGGTAGGGCACTAACTAGAAGGCTCCCCTCTCACCAGGCCTCACCACACCTGTGAAGATCCAGGAGGCATTCTTTTCAGTTGTGGGTCACGCAGTTAAGTCTGAGTAGGGGAGGTGCTTGGAGATAGAGGGTGGGTAGAATCATACTTTGTTCTTGAGCCAGAGGGTGAACAAGACTGGGCCCCGTTCCTTCAGAGGGTGACCAGCAGACAGACCGAGGGGAGCTGCAGACCATGGGCACAAATCCAATCTAGGCTTCCCAGGGACAGCTGGGGTGGGGGAGCATAGCAGAGAGGGGGTGTGTGTGTATATATGTGTGTGTGTGAGAGAGAGAGACAGTATGAGAATAAGGATAACTGTGTCTGTAGTGGTTGGTATATATATGTGGGCACTGGTGGGATATTGAAGATTCTCTGTCCCATAGCCCCAGATCGATAGCAGAGAGAGGAAGGAGACATAACAGGAAGGCTGTGGGAGTCTAAATAAGGTGTGCCTCTATGTAAAGTAGGCACGGAAGTGAGAGGGGGCTGATTGTTGTTCTGTTTCAGCCAATTTCCTCACTGTTCTGCTCATAAGGGGAAAGTACGGCTGGAATCAGGACTTCAGTCTACAGTTAACATATGAATAGAAGGAAATTGGCCAAGGGTCATTGGTGTGTGTGATAGGAAAGGGGGGTTTGTTAAGGAGTGAGTTGTGGGGATGGGAAGGTGTAGGCTAAGTCGCACGGGGCCAAAGGGTATGGGCCTGAGGTGTAAGGGGAGAGTCTGGGAGAGGCTGGACCTTTGTAGCTTAAGTCTCTTGGTTGCCTGAAGGAGAGTGCAATAGATAAGAACTGGATCCCAACTGGAGAGGCTAGACTGCTGACTGGCTGTGCCGTTCATACAGTCTCAATTCCAGTAATGTAAAGTCAAGTTTTTAAAAATTGAATTTGTTAAAAAATAAACATGACAATATTTAAAAGCTAAAGAAAAATAATCATCTACTGTTGCGGGAAGTCAGGGACCCCGAATGGAGGGATCGGCTGAAGCCGCGGCAGAAGAACATAAATTGTGAAGATTTCATGGACATTTATTAGTTCCTCAAATTAATACTTTTATAATTCTTACACCTGTCTTTACTACAATCTCTGAACATAAATTGTGAAGATTTCATGGACACTTATCACTTCCTCAATCAATACCCTTGTGATTTCCTATGCCTGTCTTTAATCTCTTAATCCCGTCATCTTCTTTGTAAGCTGAGGAGGATGAATGTTGCCTCAGGACCCTGTGATGATTGTGTCAACTGCACAAATTGTTTGTAGAGCATGTGTGTTTGAACAATATGAAATCTGGGCATCTTGAAAAAAGAACAGGATAACAGCGATGTTCAGGGAACAAAGGAGGTAACTTTGAACTGGCTGCCAGTGAGCCGGACAGAACAGAGCCATATTTCTCCTCTTTCAAAAGCAAATAGGAGAAATATCGCTGAATTCTTTTTCTCAGCAAGGAACATCCCTGAGAAAGAGAATGGGCCCCTGAGGGCAGGCCTATGAACGGCCCCCTTGGAAGCGTGTCGTCTTTTATGGTCGAAGCCGAAGGGATGAGATAAGCCCCGGTCTCCTGTAGCACTCCCAGGCTTATTAGGACAAGAAAATTCCCGCCTAATAAATTTTTGTCAGACAGGTTGTCTGCTCTCAAACCCTGTTTTCTGATAAGATGTTATCAATGACAATGTGTGCCTGAAACTTCATTAGCAATTTTAATTTCACCCCATCTGGTGGTCCTGTGATCTCGCCCTGCCTCCATTTGCTTTGTGATATTTTATTACCTTGTGAAGCATGTGATCTCTGACCCACACCCTATTCATGCACTCCCTCCCCTTTTGAAAATTGCTAATAAAAACTTGCTGGTTTTATGACTCGGAGAACATCACGAATCCTGCCGACATGTGATATCTCCCCCAGACACCCAGCTTTAAATTTCTCTCTTGTGCTCTTTCCCTTTATTTCTCAAACCAGCTGAGACACTTAGGAAATAGAAAAGAACCCACATAACCATCGGGAGCGGGTTCTCCCGATAGTCTACCATCTCATTATCCTAACACGGCCATTTAAAATGTTTATATAGTTCTTCCAGACTGTCCACATGCAAACCAGAATATACTAACCACTTTGTATCTTTAAAAAGTTTTATACTTTATATTGTATATATTTCACCTTGATAAAGACTTTATTGTAGTAATTTCAAACATGTAATATTTTATTCAATCAATATGCCATAATTTGATTAATATGCCCTCATGATACATTGCTCAATAACACTGAGCCTATTTCACTCTGTATTTTTGGCCATTAAAAATAATGCAGGTTTCTGGGCACGGTGGTTCATGCCCGTAATCCCAGTACTTTGGGAGGCTGAGGCAGATGATCACGAGGTCAGGAGTTCAAGACCAGCCTGGCCAACATGGTGAAACCCCGTCTCTACTAAAAACACAAAAATTAGCTGGGCATGGAGGTGCATGCCTGTAATCCCAGCTACTCGGGAGGCTGAGGCAGGAGAATTGCTTGAGCCGGGACCCGGGAGGTGGAGGTTGTGATGAGCCGAGGTCACGCCATTGCACTCCAGCCTGGGCAACAAGAGTGAAACTATGTCTCAAAATAATAATAATAATAATAATGCAGACTGGGCGCCATGGCTCATGCCTGTAATCCCAACACTTTGGGAGGCCAAGGTGGGTGGATTGCTTGAGCACAGGAGTTTGAGACCAGCCTGGGCAACATGACGAAACCATGCCCCTCCAAAAAAAAAAAAAATACAAAAATTAGCTGGGTGTGGTGGCACACACCTATAGTTCCAGCTACTCAGGAGACTGAAGTGGGAGGACTGCTTGAGCCCTGGAGGTTGAGGCTGCAGTGAGCTGTGATCATGCCAAAAAAATACAAAAATCCGCTGGGGGTGGTGGTGCACACCTATAGTTCCAGTTACACAGGAGGCTGAGGTGGGTGGCTTGCTTGAGTTATGGAGGTCGAGGCTTCAGTGAGCTGTGATCATGCCACTGCATTCCAGCCTGTCTGCATTCCAGACCCTGTCTCAAAAATTAGTATAATAATAATAATGCAAGAAAGTAGATTAGAAGTTGCTAGGGGTGGGGAGGCAGAGGGAGAAATGGAGAGTAACTGCAAATGAGTTTCATATTGGGGTGGTGAAAATTTCTAAAATTACATAATGGTGATGCTTGCACAAGTCTGAATGATTCTTAAAAAAAAAACCCACTGCATTGTACACTTTAAAAGGATGAATTGGCCGGGCGTGGTGGCTCACGCCTGTAATCCCAGCACTTTGGGAGGCCGAGGCGGGCAGATCACAAGGTCAGGAGTTTGAGACTAGCCTGGTGAAACCCCATCTCTACTAAAAATACAAAAATTAGCTGGGTGTGGTGGCAGGCGCCTGTAGTCCCAGTTACTCGGGAGGCTGAGACAGGAGAATGGCATGAACCCAGGGAGGCAGAGCTTGCAGTGAGCTGAGTTCATGCCACTGCACTCCAGCCTGGGCAACAGACCGAGACTCCACCTCAAAAAAAAAAAAAAAAAAAAGATGAATTATACCTTTGTCAATCAAGTAAAATGACTGAGGCAAGTCTCAATCATTTTAGGAGGTTTATTTGCCAAAGTTAAGGAAGTGCACCTGGGAGACAAGTCTATGCTTTTCTTTTAAGATTATTTTGGTGGTTTCAATATTTAATGCCTTTGTCTGGCTTAGTGAATCTGCATTTTTACATAAGATAATGTAGATAATAGGGCAGAGGAAACAATCAGATACGCATTTGTCTCAGTGGGCAGAGGGATGACTTTCATTTCTGTCCTGTGTCCCCCGACCTGTGAAGATAAGCTATGAATTTACATTGCCCTGGTGAACTTTAGCTGAAATGCTTTAGGGTAAAGATCTTGGGTACCACAGGGAATCTCCTTGTGGTCAAGATGTGAGGGAGGTGTGTAGCTTTTCATCTTTGTAGCCATCTTATTTAGAAACCAAAACGGGGCTGGGTGCGGTGGCTCACGCCTGTAATCCCAGCACTTTGGGAGGCCGAGGTGGGCAGATCAGGATCACGAGGTCAGGAGTTTGAGACCAGCCTGGCCAACATGATGAAACCCCGTCTCTACTATGGCGTGAGCCTGTAATCCCAGCTATTCGGGAGGCTGAGGCAGGAGAATTGCTTGACCCCGGGAGATGGAGGTTGCAGTGAGCCGAGATCATACCACTGCACTCCAGCCTGGGCAACAGAGTGAGACTTGGTCTCAAAAAACAAAAACAAAAACAAAACAAAACAAAAAACCAAAGAAACCAAAATGGGAGGCAGGTTTGCATGACCCAGTTCCCAGCTTGACTTATCCCTCTGGCTTAGTAAGTTTGGGATCCCAAGATTTATTTTCCTTTCACACCTTAAGAAAACTGTTTAAAAAATAATACAATGAACATCTTATGTATAGTTTTCCTTTTGCTTTGGATTATTTCTTCAGGATGAATTTTAAGAAATGTCATTATCGAGAGAGAAGCAATAGGAAAGTTTTTATTGTCCTGAATGCATATGGCCAAATTGCTTCCCAAAAGTTTTGCTTTCCTTTATTTCTTCGTCAATGTAATATCCTTAGCAAAACAGGAATGCACCACTTAATTCAATTGTCATCCACTTTCTACTTGCCTGCCTTTGATAAACCCTACTGGAGATGGAATTACTTCTCCTTGACCACTGTTCCCTGCTCGTTTGGGTGGATGACAGTGAAGGGAAGTGGAAGGGCAAGGAGAACAAGGGAGAAGTCAAGCTTACTGCCTCCCACTGTGTGCTTGTCTCTGTGGCTTTGTATTTCTGTGATTTTTGTGTTTCAGAATCCAGGACTGCTTTATAGTATCATCATGTGTAGAATGTTTTGTGCATACTCCTCACCATGTTACTTTACACTAATTAAGTAATTTAAAATACGTATGCCATACTAAGAGGTAGTTACTGTGATTATGTCCATTTTATAGATGAGGTCAGAAACTTGAGGAATGTGGGTAGCTAATTAAGGGTGGGGTCAGGATTTGAACCCATGATCTGAACCCAGAATCCTGGCTCTTAAGCACTACGCCATCCTGCTCTAAACACTCTCTTGGGCTGCTCTCAAATGATAATTTAACAAAACGCTAGAGGCATTCTGAATCATTATTCTGTTCTGTGGAGGAGTGGTTAGATGCTATTTTCCCCCATCATTTGGCATTTTAAGAAAAGGCTGATCTTTAGACAGCAAGGGCAGCCAAGGAGATGATCAGAAGGTGAATTAAAGTTACTGACATATAAGGCAGGATAAGGAAATGAAGATGGCAAGGTCTGTATTGGAAGGCTTACCTTTTATCATCTGATTAAGACAACTAAGAAATAGATCACTCTAAACTGAATAAGCATACAACCCACTGCTGGTGACTTCTAAAAAGATATTGGTGACAACAGATACATACCTTTGTGTAGAATCAATTGATTGGACCCACATACACGATCTCATTTGATCCTTATTAACAATCATTTGGGCTGCCTGATTATCCTTTACATTTTACAGAGGAGGAAACAAGCTCAGAGAAAGTACATGATTTCTTTAGTTAGAAGGAAACTCAGAACCTTGACCTTTTAATTCAGCTGGGTGTGTTTTCCCCTTCAGAAATTGCCTTAGTCACAGCTTCTACAAAATGTGTAAGGAAGGTGGATAAATGGTTTATCATGACATAGGTGAGCAACATTGATATTTTCTAGACGGAAATGCTTTCAACAAATAATAAATCCTCCAGTATGTAAGAATAAATACATGCAGTCATCCCATCAACTAGTTTTAATATTGTACAAAGCTCACTAAACAAGGACTGAGTGAACAATGGGGTTGAGGCAGTCAGTCTAGCTCAGATATTCAGTATTAAGCCGCAAAAAGCTTCTGGAATTTGAGAAATTGAGTGTGGTTGTTGCTAAGTAACAACAACAAAAAGAGCATTGTGTTTGTTAGAAATGTCTACCGATAGTGACAGCAGAGTCCCACGTGGATATTCCTGTAAATACTAGCAAACAGTAGGCCGTGCAGTTATGCACATGTGTTTTGGCCAACCCTGGTTTTCAAATCTCATTTCTACCACTTACTAGCAGTGTGACCTTCGACGAGTTACTTCACCTTTCTGAGCTTCAGTTTCTAATCTGTAAATTGGTGAAAGTAAACCCAAGTATATCACCCCTTTCCCACCCTGCTCCTCCAGCTTCGGGAACTACAGCCAAAGTGAGTCTGAGTCTGACTGTAGTGTGTACAACTGTGTGTGGGACCAGCGAGGGGCACCATCTTGTCACTGGGACCTGATTTCACCATGGAGCATTTGTTTGTAACTACATTGTACATAGCCCTGTGCTAACTTCTAAGGGCATCTACCCAGGAGAGGTAACATATTTGATTGTGGTCTCCAGGATTTTCTGATATGGACAGAGAGATAAGACATGCATATGAAATAATTAAATAACAATTAAAGACAGTATCTGACAGCCTGGGCAACATAGTGAGACCCTGTCTCTACACACAAAAAACATTAAAAATTAGTCAGGTGCAGTGTTGCCTGCCTGTAATCCTAGCTCTTTGGGAGGCTGATGGGGGAGGATTGTCTGAGCCCAAGAGTTCGAGGTTGCAGAAAACTATGACTGTGCCACTATACTCCCGCCTGTGTGACAAGGCAAGACCCTGTCTTTGAAAAAAAAAGAAAGAAAAAAAGAAGGAAGAAGAAGAAGACAGTATCTGAAAAACTACTAATGTTGTGCCAGGCAAGGCTCACGCCTGTAATCACAGCACTTTGGGAGGCCAAGGCAGGTGGATCATGAGGTCAGAAGTTCGAGACCAGCCTGGCCAACATAGTGAAACCCTGTCTCTACTAAAAATACAAAAAGTAGCTGGGCATGGTGGCACGCACCTGTAGTTCCAGCTACTCGGGAGGCTGAGGCAGGAGAATTGCTTGAACCCGTCTTTCCGTGCCTGGCTTATTTTATTTCAGATTCCTCTATGTAGTTGCAAATGACAGAATTTCTTCCTTTTTTAAGACTAAATAATATTCCATTGTGTGTGTGTGTGTATCTGTGCATACAGTCATGCACCACATAACAATGTTTCCACCAGACTACATATAGGACGGTGGTCCCATAAGATTATAATGGAGCTGAAAAATTCTTATTGCCTAGTGATTTGTGTTATAATTGCCTACAGTACTCAGTGCACTAACAGGCTGCACAGGTTTATAGCCCAGGAGCAATAGGCAATACCACATAGCCTATTTGTGTAGTAGGCTATACCATCTTGGTTTGTGTATGTTCTGTATACTCCATGATGTTCACACAATTACAAAATTACCTAATAATGCATTTCTCAGAACATATCCCCATCATTAAGCAATGCATGACTGTGTATTATACACATCACATTTTTTAAACCATTCATTTGGGTTATTTATTTAAAATTTAATTAAAATAAAATAGAGATGAGGTTTTGACATGTTGCCCAGGCTGGTCTCGAACTCCTGGGCTCAAGCAATCCACCCACCTAGGCTTCCCAAAGTGTTGGGATTACAGGCATGAGCCGTTACGCCCAGCCTAACCATTCATTTATTGATGGACACTTAGGTTGATTTCATATTTTGGCTATTGTGAATAAGAGCAAGGTATCTCTTTGATATACTGATTTCATTTCTTTTGGAGATGTACTCAGAAATGGGATTGCTGGATCATATGATAGATCCTTTTTTGGCTTTTAGAGGAACCTGCATACTATTGTCCACAATGGCTGTACTAATTTCTATTCCTGTCAACCCTTTTCTCTACATCATCACTAACAGTTATCGTTCAGCTTTTTAATAATAGTCATTATAACAAGATGTGAGATGCTATCTCATTGTAATTTTGATTTGCATTTCCCTGGTGATTAGTTGTTGAACATTTTTCATAAACCTGTTGGCCACTTGTATGTCTTCACTTGAGAAATATCTGTTCTCGTCCTGCAATCGTTTTTCAGTTGGGTGATTTGTTTTCTTGCTATTGAGTTTCTTTTATATTTTGGATATTAATCTCTTATCAGATGTATGGTTTAAAAATATTTTCTTAATCTTAAAAAAATATAATCTTACCAACCTGTGGGTTTACATTCTTTTTAAAAAACATTTTTATTACAGAAATATCTCAATACACATAATAGAGGATAGTATAAATAACTCCCCATGTATCCATCACTCAGCTTTAAAGATAATTAACATCTTGTCACTCGTTTCATCTATTCCTTCTGATCTCCCACATTTTAAAAAGCATCATGTCATTTCTATCCTAAACATATATATATATTGAGACAGAGTCTTGCTCTGTTGCCAGGCTGGAGTGTATTGCTGCAATCTCGGCTCACTGCAACCTCCGCCTCCCAGGTTCAAGCCATTCTCCTGCCTCAGCCTCCCAAGTAGTTGGGACTACAGGTACATGCCACCATGCTCAGCTAACTTTTGTATTTTTAGTAGAGATGAGGTTTCACCATGTTGGCCAGGATGGTCTCAATCTCTTGACCTCGTGATCTGTCTACGTCAGCCTCCCAAAGTGCTGGGATTACAGGTGTGAGCCAGCACACCCGGCCCTATCCTAAAGATTGCAAAATCAATTACAACCAATGAAAACTTTTTTTCATGCACAGTCACTCAGCTATTATCGCATAATGAAATTAACATTAATTCTTTAATATCACCTAATATTCACTCCATATCATTTTCCCCATTGTCTCAAAAATGTATTTTTACAGTTTGTAAATTCTTTTAAAATCTACTGTTAAAAACAACACGAGAAATTTTCAAAGGAGTCTAATTAGAAAGTAGGCAAAAGACACGAACAGACATTTTACTGATGACCATGTACAGATGGCAAGTAGCACATGAAAAGATGTTCATTAGTCATTGGGGAGATGCAAATTAAAAATCACAATGAGCTATCACTACCCACCTGTCAGAATGATTAAAGTAAGAAACATTAGTAACACTAAATGCTGGTGAGGCTGTGGACAAACTGGATCACTCATGCGTTGCTGGTGGAAAAGTGAAACCAGCTACTCTGGAAAACAGTATGGCGGTTTCCTCCCTCCCTCATTCCCTCCCTCCCTCCCTCCTTTCTTTCTTTTGTTTGTTGTTGTTTTTGTTTTTTGAGACAGGGTCTGGCTCCATTGCCCAAGCTGGAGTGCAGTGGTGTGATCATAGCTCACTTCAACCTCCGCCTCACAGGTTCAAGTGATCCTCCCACCTTAGCCTCCCAGTTAGCTGGGACTGCAGGCACACATCACCGTGTCTGGCCATTTTTTTTTTTTTTGGAGATGGGGTTTTGCCATGTTGCCCAGGCTGGTCTTGAACTCCTGGGCTCAAGTCATCCTTCTGCCTTGGCCTCCCAATGTGCTGGGATTACAGATGGGAGCCACCATGCACTCAGCCTTGACAGTTTCTTTTAAAACTAAACATGCACTTACCATGGGACCCAGTGGTTGTGCTCCTAAGCATTTATCCAGAGAAATGAAAATAAAAACCTGTACATGAACGCACAGAGTAGCTTATTTGTAAGAACCTGAAACTGAAAACAATCCAAGTGTCTTTCAACAGATGAATGTTTAAAAAAACTGTGTTACATCCATACTATAGAATATTAATACTATTCAGCAATAAAAAGGAATAAACTCTTGATACATGTCAAAACTTTGGATAGATCTCAAAGGGATTGTGCTGAAATCAAATCTGATTCCATTTATATAGTATTTTTGAAATGACAAGATATAAAGAACAGATTAGTGATTGCCAAGGGTTAGGGAAGTACGGGAGGGAGGGAGGTGGCTGTGGCTATCAAAGGGTAGCATGAGAAATCTTTATGCTGAAGATGTTTTGTATCTTGGCTGTGGTGGTGGTCATCAGCCTACATGTGATAAAATTATGTAGAACTAAATACAGACACACAATGAGCATGTGTTAAACTGGTGAAATCTGAATAAGGTGTATGGATTATATCAATGTCAATTTCTTGATTGTGTTATTGTTCTATAGTTATGCAAGATGTTACCACTGGGGAAAGTATGTGAAGAGTATACGGAATCTCTCTGTATTATAGCTTACAAAACAGATATATAAAAAATAGAGAGTGGGAATGAGAATGAGAAAGGGAGGACTCTTCTTACTTGATACCTTGCTTTCACTGTTTTTACCACATGCATGCATTATTTTTTTAAATTACCATGTGTTTGGTTCTGTTAAAAAAAAAATCATGTCTGGAAACTTCACCTAAGAAAATACAGATACAATAAGATTGTTTTGGAAACACAAAGCTAGTTGTTAACCGTGGAATTTGAATTACAATGCAAAAAAGTAGTTCAGTATTGAATCTGAGTATTGGCACAATTACAAATTTCATATTACATTACAATTATTGATCAGAAGGGAAGAGGGCAAGAAACTAAGAAAAAGTATGAAACCCGCCTTGGATTAGAAGAAAAGAGTTCCATTATTCACAGACAGTTGCTTTGAGAGGCTTTCCCCTTTCCTGTTTTGATTCTATTTGGAAGAAGGATTTCAGAAATTAAAATCTGGATCATGAGTGTAAGCATTAGTCTAGAAACTGCCTAGTTCCTCCAGAGAAGATTAAAGTCAGCCACTGGATTCAGAAAATAGGATGATAAAGTCTTCAAAGAAAGACTGAGTAGAGGCAGGAAATATGCATCTACAATAAAACATTATCCCATTAAGACTGGGAAAAGATTCAGGATTAAGTTAAGTAGTTAATAATACATTTAGAAATCAGTGGCCAAGATGCACAGTTGTACTGCAATGTGAATCCACAATTTTTTTTTTTTTTTTTTTTGAGACAGAGTCTTACTCTGTCGCCCAGGCTAGAGTGCAATGACCCGATCTCAGCTCACTGCAACCTCTGCTTCCTGGGTTCAAGCAATTCTCCCACCTAAGCCTCCTGAGTACTTGGGATTGCAGGCATGAACCACCACAAACAGCTTAATTTTTGTATTTTTAGTAAAGACTGTGTTTCACCATGTTGGTCAGGCTGGTCTCAAACTGCTGACCTCAAGTGATCCACCTGCCTTGGCTTCCCAAAGTGCTGGGATTACAGGCATGAGCCACTGAGCCCAGCCAAATTTTTTATTTTTCATTTTTATTATTTTGTGTATCAGAATACATTTTAAAGAATGAAAGATTTTAAAAGTATACAAATAAAATGGAAAGATTTTCATATATTTTATCTCAGAATAATGTCCTCTGTATTGTTTTTATTCATCAAGACATTGAGATCATACTATATAGTTTCATCTTTTTCCAATCAATATTATATCCCAAGAATTTCCAATGTTCTTAACAATTCTTCACAAATACAATTATTATTATTTTTTTTGAGACAGAGTTTCGCTCTTGTTGCCCAAGCTGGAGTGCAATGGCACGATCTCAGCTCACCACAACTTCTGCCTCCCGGGTTCAAGCGATTCTCCTGCCTCAGCCTCCCGAGTAGCTGGGATTAACAGCACGTGCCACCATGCCCGGTTAATTTTTTGTATTTTTAGTAGAAACAGGGTTTTACCATGTTAGCCAGGTTGGTCTCGAACTCCTGACCTCAGGTGATCCACCCGCCTTGGCCTCCCAAAGTGTTGGCATTATAGGTGTGAGCCACCGTGCCAGCCCTCAAAAAATACAATTTTTGATGGCTGTAAAACATTATCTCCTGAATCTGTCATGATTTATTATTCTCCTCCTAATAGGTGTTTAAGTTGTTCACAATTTTTGATATCAACAAATAGTGCTGAGACAAGCGTCTTTATTCATAAAACTGGTTCCACTCACCCTGCTCTGGGAAGCTTAGTTTTGTCTCAATTTGTCCTTATGATTTTTAAGATTGGACATCTTCCTATATTTTTATTTTACAGTAGTTGTACATGAAACTCCTTTGAAATAAAAGGAGTACTTAATCTGGAGATGTTCTTTTGTCATTACTTCACAGATAAGCTGGCTAAAGTTGATTTTAAATCCTGGAGGATGCTAGAGACATGGGAAAGGTGAGAGAGGAAGACAGAAAGTAATGGGAGATAAAAGGGGAAAATGGAGTATGGGAAGAGCCAGACCCAGAGGGAGAGATAGAAGGGAAGGTGGCATGACTCCTGAAACTCCTCTGGTCTATGTAAGGCTCTGTACTTGGTTCCCAACAATGGGTCCAAGTGAGGTTTCAGCTTCCAAATACAGAGTATTCTCAAGGAAGTCAAAATACTGTTGAAACAAGGGATTCTGATAGTTGCACAATGGGCACAGCTAGAGGCAGGGACTTTGGATCAATTGCTGGGGGAATGGAAAAGTTACATGTATGTAGTAGGGAACAGGGGTTATACTTGGAGTTTTCTCAGAATCTGCACTGAGGGTTAAGGGAGCTATCTATGAAAAGGTGTGCAACTTCTCCAATCCCCAGCAACTCCAGCCAGTTTCCCAGTACTGCCTTGCCCTGGTCCTGCAGGTGTGGCTGGATGCAGTTTAAATATCTGGGCACAAGCTCAGCCAGACTCTGGTTCCCTCTGCTGTTCACTCCCACTGGGCTTCTGGTCCCAGCCCCATCTCAGTCACTGTGGCTGGTCAGAAGACAGTAAATCCCAAACTGGTTAGTTGCAAAGTCCATCTGGCTTGGTTTTCTGTTGCTGATAGAGAGACCAGGGGAGTTTCTGTGTGAGAGAATGGGGGACTATTCTCACTTCTTCCACAGCCCCAAGGAGGGCTGGATGGCTGATCTGGCTGGAAGTACCAAAAGAGCTCTTCTTCACCTATCCCTAGAGTAGGCAGGATGTGACCCCAGGAATGAGAATACACCAGGGCAGATACAGACACAGAAACATTTTGCCTGAGGGCATTAGGTTTATTTTGTGGGAAAGCAGAGTGGGGACTCTCTGAAAGGCACTTGTGAGGCATAGAAGTAAAGGTTGCCACATGGCTAATGGTGGACCCCTTCCTGGTGTCCTTGGGGGTAGGGGAAAGATAGACAGCTCCCAGGGCCACAGAAAATACCTCTATCAGATAGAGAAATCCAAGTCCCAGTGCCTTATGGTGGAGCTGGGGTTCAGCAGATGGCCTGCTGTTTTTATACGAAGAGTTTGCTTCCTCCGGGCAATCTTAAAGTCTGGCATTCACAGCTGGAGGCACAGGGCCCATCCACTTCTCTCCTGGATGAAGGAAATAACAGACTCTGCACACTGTTCTCAGGTGTGCTGGCAGCAGGAGTTGGTCCCACAAGGTCCCAGGGGTTTTCTAATAAGACCCTTGCTTGCCTTCAAGGTACAGAAGGCTTCCTTCTCTTTTATGGCGATGAAGACAGCCCCTGCCCATTCAACGTTGAACAGCACGGACTGCATAAGGCTTTGCTACTGGAAGTACCAAGAATATTTTTTGCTCTGAGCCCCTCCTTCCAGTCGACTGATATAGTGGGGGTGGAGCTGGGGTTAAAGGCAGTTCAGTGTTGAATCTTTTTATTTTTTGAGACAGAGTCTTGCTTTGTCACCCAGGCCGGAGTGCAGTGGCATGATCTTGGCTCACTGCAACCTCCACCTCCCAGGTTCAAGTGATTTTCCTGCCTCAGCCTCCCGAGTAGCTGGGACTACAGGCGTGCACCACCACGTCCGGCTAATTTTTGTATTTTTAGTAGAGATAGGGTTTCACCATGTTGGCCAGGATGGTCTCAATCTCCTGACCTCATGCTCCGCCTGCCTCAGCCTCCCAAAGTGCTGGGATTACAGGCGTGAGCCACTGCACCCGGCTCAGTGTTGAATCTTTAACTTACCCAGCAGGAACGCCAGCAGCTCCATCCGGTCAGAGCCAAATATCATGTGGGTTTGGCCATCCACATGGGCCACGGTGATGGGCAGCCCAAAGGCCTGGAGAAAGCAGTTACAGTGCAAGGAGGAAGGCAAAGGAGCAGGTATTAGGCGGGGGTTGAAGGCTTCGAGTCAGTACTTTTCTGAATTCACAGAAGGAAAGAGGTGTAAGAGGCTCCATGGCCCCAGGTGCCTTCCTGTTTCTAAGATGCTGTCTTTTCTCTCACTATCCATCTCCTTCCTTTCCTTTCCCTGAGCCCAAGGAAAAGAAGGGAAAAGATGAGGGTTGTCTAAGAGCATTGAGGAGAACACTTGGAAAGCGAGCTTTTGCACAGAAGCATGGGGACTCACACCTAGAGATTCTCAAGTCTCCATCTTCAGGATGGGGGCTGGCAACACACATAAAGAGCTGCTCACCCCGTATCTGCAGGCTGCCTCAGTGGTCTCCTTCAGCTGGTTCTTCACCTTTGGCGTTGAGATCTTTTCCAGAAGCCCCTGGGCTTGTTCTGCAGACATGCCAGCCTTCTCTGCAGCCTAAGGGAATATAGTAGGGAATACAACTGTGGCTGCATGATATTGGATGGGGATCTCAGAGGAAAACTCTGGTCTTTTTATTTTCTGCCCCCAGGTTTTCCTGGCAATGCCCTTACCCACCCACAAGTGGAGATCTGTCCTTGCCAAGAGGAACTATTTCCTTTCTCCCAAATCTTGAGATGGGTGGAAAAGGTAGATGGCACAGAGTCAATCACAGAAATTAACACCAGGGGACATCTTAGAGACCAGCTAGATAGACCTCTTTATTTCACAAATGAAGAGCCTGAATCCAGAAGTGATACATTACTTGCTCAGAGTTACAGAACATGTTGGTAGCAGAGCCAACACTAATATGGAGGTCTCTAGAATTCAAGTCCAGGGCTCTTTCCTTCCTACTTCTCAGAGTTCCTGAGTATCTCATGCTTTTTTTTTTTTTTTTTTTTTTTTTTTTTTTTTTTTTTTGAGACGGAGTCTTGCTCTGTCACCCAGGCTGGAGTGCTGTGGCCGGATCTCAGCTCACTGCAAGCTCCGCCTCCCGGGTTCCCGCCATTCTCCTGCCTCAGCCTCCGGAGTAGCTGGGACTACAGGCGCCCGCCACCTCGCCCGGCTAGTTTTTTTGTATTTTTTAGTAGAGACGGGGTTTCACCGTGTTCGCCAAGATGGTCTCGATCTCCTGACCTCGTGATCCGCCCATCTCGGCCTCCCAAAGTGCTGGGATTACAGGCTTGAGCCACCGCGCCCGGCCTATCTCATGCTTTTTTCAAATCAAGAGCTAGGCTCTAATTCCAGTGGAACTTCCTGAGGACCTTGTAACAAGGCACATGGCTGCAGCCACCTACCTGGCTTCAAGACAAAGACAAAGGCTTCACTTTGTGGTTTGGGTATAGTTTGGGATAGGTGGTTCTTAACCTTGGCTGCCCATTTGAAACTCCTGAGGAGCTTTAAAAAATCTCCACGTGAGGTCATCCCTTAGAACTAGAGCCAAGCACTGTGGCTTATGCCTGTAATTCCAGCACTTTGGGAGACTGAGGCAGGAGACTGCTTCAGCTCAGAAGTTCGAGACCAGCCTGGGCAACATAGTGAAACCCTCATCCCTACAAAAAAAAAATTAGGCATGGTGGCACATGCTTGAAGTCTCAGCTACTCATAAGGCTGAGATGGGAGATCACTTGAGCCCAAGAGGTTGAGTCTGCAGTGAGCCATGATCATGCCACTGCACTCCAGCCTGGATGACAAAGCAGGACATTGTCTCAAAAAAGAAAAAAAGAACAAGAACAATTACATCACAATTCCAGGGGGAAAGGGTTAGCTCCAAGGTACTCCAGGCGATTTTAATTCATAGCCAAGATTGAGAACCACTGCATCTTGACTTCCTAGATCAGAAGTGCGACCCAGGAATTCATGTAGCCTGTCCTAATGAGACACTATCTTTGACTTGGTTAAATTAGAGAATTATGTACCACACAAAATGTTTACAGAAAAATGGTTAAGTAAAACAAAAATAAGTCCACTCAATAGAACCTCTATAGAAACAAAGAACTATACTTTCAAAGAGTTAAAAACTGCATGGAGGCCAGGCACAGTGGCTGATTCCTATAAACACAGCACTTTGGGAGGTGGAGGCAGACAGATCTCTTGAGCTCAGGAGTTCGAGACCAGCCTGGGCAACATGGTAAAACCCCTTCTCTCCAAAAAATAAAAAAGTTAGCCGGGCATGGTAGTGTGTGCCTGTAGTCCCAGCTACTTGGGAGGCTGAGGTGGGAAGATCGCTTGAGCCCAGGAGGCAAAGGTTGCAGTGAGCCGAGGTTGCGCCACTGCAGTCCAGCCTGGGTGACAGAACCAGACCCTATCTCAAAAAAAAAAAAAAAAAAAGGGCACGGAAAATGATTATTAAATATGAAGTAAAAAAGCAAGCTAAAAATTACACATGTACTTTGCAGGAATATAGACTGTAGAAGATATATTTGCCATTCCTTATACATTTAACTTTTGTGTGATTTGCCACTTGATATATTACATTTGAATAGGTTTCAACTATTTTTTTGTAAGCCAGAGGAATAATACTGTTTTGAATTTCCTAATTTAATCCTGAAGACAAACTTACTTATCTGTGGCTCACTGGTCAATGTTTTGAGCTATTTCCATTTGTTCTCACTCAGGCTTCTATATACCGTGGCATTAGTCAGTTATCTCTTTTTGTCTTTTTAAAGCCTCTTGGAAAAAGTCTCCTGTCTTCCACTCTGGATGTGTTGGTGAGATTTGTGTTGGAGTCTGTGGAGACTTGTGAATACTACATCCCTCCCCGTCCAGGGGTTCCGACACTGAGCATTTTTCTCTCACTGATGTCTTTCAGCAAATAAATTCTACCCATATGTTGTCCCTTTTGCACTTCCCCTTTCAACTTTGAGATATCCTTTTGAGGATCCTTAGTTCTGACTTTTCAGTAATATGTCCCCTGAATCACAGACATCCTTTCTTCCCCAGTAATTATAACCTTTTCCATGCAATAAGAGACCTATTGTATTCTTTACCCCCAACCGCCAACTGCTCTCCGATTCTCTCTGAGTACAGTTGAGGTGGGGCCAGGACACTCACCGCCAGGATGCTCTGGGGCTGGGTGATGTCTTCATCCTAGGAAGAAGAGAACACTCAGCAGGAAGGCAGTGGCTCTCAGAAGGAGAGGGGTGTGACTGGAGGACAGTAGATCCTCTGGGGTAGTGGGGAGGGCAGGATCATGACCCTGAAAACATTTCTGGGGAAGGTCAGAAAGTCATCGAAGGTCCTCCCAGAGGATTCCCAGAGCCCCACACTCACCCTTGACCAGACGCGCATCCACAGCTCCCGGGACACTTTCTCCAGCATCTCTGGATGCTCTAAGCTCACCGCGGTGAGGAAACGCATGGCAGACAAACTTCCTGTGGGACAAAGGCACCCAGAGGCAGGGCTCCTCTTGCTGCTTTCCTGGTGGAGGACTAGCTCTTCCTTGCTTCTGACATCCCCCAGAGCTCCTGTGCCCTCAGCCTCTCACCCAAGGTTCCCATGACCTATTTGCCTGCTCTTCTTCCCTTTCATGCCCGGCAACCTTCAGCTCCCTCAACGCTGATCCTGAGGTTTCCCAAGGCAGGCTTCACTTGCTTTAGTCTCCTGCAGCCCCTCCATCCTATCAATCCCGCAATCTCCCACTTCTCTGTTCTTCACTGGATACCCTGTCTGCATCCCACTCTCTTCACCTTTTTCAATAATCACAGAAAAGAAATCCTTGGGGAACTGGATGGGAATCTGGAAATGGTGTCTCAGGAGCTTTATGTCATTTGCCATGTATTGTCCTTTGCGGGGAAGCAGACCTGGAGGCTTGTTTCCTGCCAGGAGAAGGTTGGGCACGTTAAGTGAGAAAAGGCCTAAGGGTCCCAGGTTTGGGGACCTCGACCTGGGTTTTGGGCAGAGGGCAGCTTTCTTTTTTCTTCTCTTTTTTTTTTTTTCTCGTTGTTTTGCTCTTGTTGCCCAGGCTGGAGTGCAATGGCGCGATCTCAGCTCACCGCAACCTCCGCCTCTTGGGTTCAAACGATTCTCCCACCTCAGCCTCCCAAATAGCTGTGGTTTACAGGCATGCACCACCACGCCCGGCTAATTCTGTATTTTTAGTAGAGACGGGGCAGAGGGTAGCTTTCTAGCTGCCAGTGCCAATATAAGGACCCGCTGGGGTCGGCTCTCTTGGGCCACTGAAATCACCCTTGCCCCGACCCTCCCTTCCTACCACTGTCTTTCATGATCCCTCCTATGAGGCTGGGCCGCAACTGCAGGTTGATGTTCCAGATATTCTGATACCGGCAAAGGACCTGCGGGCAGAGGTCAAGAACGATTGCCAGTGTGCAAGATGGAAAAGTGAAAGAGCCGAGGGAAAGGGAAGGGAGCCGCTAAGTGCAGAGCAGAGGTTATGCGGACACCCTACATTGTTTGGTTTGAAATAGACAAAACTCTCCCCTCTACCAGAAATCTATTCCAGGATCTTCGCTCCTGTGGCCAGTTTTCCCCAAAACTGCCATCGTTGGGCTAAGAGGTGGGCATGTTCTGCATTTCTCCCCGAATGTTTGGAGCCGCCCCTCTTTCCACCACCGTGGGAAACTGCAGTCGGGATATAAAGGCTCGGGTTGGAGCCAGCGACTCTATTCCGTTTAAAAGCACTAAGTGACCTTCAGCCCTGGAGCTCTCCCTGCTTGCCCTAACCCCGTGGGCGGCGCCAGGAGTTTCACGAGACCTCTGTCCCTGTGCCCTGCGCTCATTTTTCCCTCCGCCGTCATACCCCAGGCCCCGCCGAGGCGGCCACCCCAGCGTCACCTCGAAGCCCAGCCAGGAGTAGGGGGACAGCACATCATAGAAGAGCTCCACGGTGCGCAGCAGGGGCCCCATGCTGCAGGCTCCGGAACAGCGGCGGCAGCAGCAGCTAGCTACCCGGAACTTGGCACAGGCAGCCCGGCTTCTGGACCTGCCCGGGACCGCCCACCGCCTTAGCGCGCAGCCTCAGAGAGAAACTGCCCTGGCAGAGGCCCCCCTCAGGCGCAGCGGGGCGGGGCCAGCCTACGGCCCCCAGCCAGGGGCGGGGTGGGTAGGGACCCGTTGGGGAGCGCGCAGGTATGGACAAGAGGCGCAGCAACCGCCTTTGCAAAAATTTTAACAGTGAGGAAATTACCAAGGTGAAACATCTGAATTCACCAACTCCATCGTGCCTTTAACCTCCAAACTGCCCTTGGTCATTCCTGAGCATGGGACGAGCTAATATAGGGAGAAATTTGGTATATAGTTTAAATGATAATAGCCCTTCCCCAAACTAAAGCAGTTTTATAAAACTAATAAAGGTCCAACAAGTTTAGGATTATGAGAGGGGCCTGAATTCTGCTAAGATGTAGGCATTACAATTACCAGACATTGTTCCAGAGGTCACAAGCTCTGCAACTTCCCCAGTTATCCCTGTAAATAACCACTTTTGTCGAACCTAAGACTAGCCTTTGAAGATACCTTCTCAGACTTTTCCATTTCTGATGACAGGATGACTCCACCTGGATCAGTGACTCCTCTGTGGCCCTCATCCAGATGCAACTCAGTGCACTGAGGGCGGTTTTCCACACCCCTGTGATTGCATCCCCAACCAATCAGCAGCACCCGTTCTCTAGCCCCTTGCCCACCAAACTATTGTTAAAAAACTAGCCGGTGGGCATGGTGGCTCACGCCTGTAATCCCAGCACTTTGGGAGGCTGAGGCGGGTGGATCACTTGAGGTCAGGAGTTCAAGACCATTCTGGCCCACATGGTGAAACCCTGTCTGTACTAAAAATGCAAAAATTAGCCGGGCATGGTGGCATGTGCCTGTAATCCCAGTTACTCGGGAGGCTGAGTCAGGAGAATTGCTTGAATCCGGGAGGCAGAGTTTGCAGTGAGCCAAGATCATGCCATTGCACTCCAGCCTGGGTGACAGAGCAAGACTCCATCTCAAAAGAAAAAACAAAAACAAAAAAACCCACAAAGCCCCTTAGCCTCTGCCTCCGAATTTTGAAAGGTTAATTTGAGTAATAGTAAAATTCTGGTCTCCTGTTTAGCAGGCTCTATGTGTATTAAACTCTTTCTCTATTGCAATTCCCTTGTCTTGATAAATCAGCTCTATCTGGGTAATGGGCAAGATGAACCCATTGGGCTGGTGTCAGGGTGACTGTCCTGCTCTGCAGTGAAGTCTTTGGGAAGGAGATAGTTTGAGATGCCTATAGTGCCTTTCACTTAGCTGTGCCCCTTGGGTGAGCCACTTGACCTCTCTGAACCTATTTCCTCATCCTGCATACACATGGGGAATATCTAATGATAACACTGGCCGTATGATGAGTTGTGAGGATTGAGGTACTCCAGTAACTGCTAGCTCTTATTTTTGTTACTTGGCAGTTGCATGAATCTCCTGAACTGGGGCAGAATAAGAAGTTCTCAGAGTACACATTTTCTTGTGTTACCTTTATCGATTTGCACAATGTCTGGGACACATTTGACCATTGATACATATATTTTGAGTGAGTGAAAAAAAGAGGGACTGGTAGAAGATGGAGAGGCCTCACCATAGATAATTGTAGTGATAATGGGAACGATTGGTCCTATTCGTTTTCACAAATATGTGAGTCATATTGTCTTATATTGGGATTACATTTACTGCAAAGAAACAGAATTTTAAAATAATTCCATTTAACTTTGTTAAAATTATCTTTAACATTACTAATTTAATAAGTTGGAAAACATATAAAGATTTCACTTTTCATTTGTATCAATAAGGAAAACAACTCCAGGCTATCAGAGTACAGAGATACAAGGTAAACCCCTACATGGAGAAGAGCATGCAAAATGGAATGAAAAATGATGTTATCATTACCTACTTGCAGAGTAAACTAATTGTTTGACAATCACTGAAACTAAACTTTTTTTTTTTTTTTTTTTTTTTTTTTTTGAGATGAAGTCTTGCTCTGTTGCCCAGGCTGGAGTGCAGTAGCACAATCTCAGCTCACTTTAACCTCTACCTCCCAGGTTCAAGTAATTCTCTCTGCCTCAGCCTCCCAGGTAGCTGGGATTACAGGTGGCCACCACCACGCCCAGCTAACTTTTTGTGTTTTTAGTAGAGATGGACTTTCACTATGTTGGCCAGGCTGGTCTTGAACTCCTGACCTCAGGTGATCCACCCATTTTGGCCTTCTAAAGTGCTGGGATTACAGATGTGAGCCACCACAGTCCACCTTTTTTTTTTTTTTTTTTTTGAGACGTGATCTCACTCTGTCGCTCAGACTGAAATGCAGTGGTGCAATTTTGGCTCACTGCAACCTCTGCCCCCCAAGCTCAAGCAATTCTCCCACCTCGGCCTCCTGAGTAGCAGGGACTACAGGTGTATGCCACCACACCCAGCTAATTTTTGTGTTTTTTTGTAGAGACGGAGTTTCACCATGCTTTCCAGTCTGGTCTTGAATTCCTGGGCTCAAGTGATGCTCCCACCTCGGCCTCCCAAAGTGCTAGGATTACAGGCATCAGCCACCATGCCCAGCTGCATTTTTGTTTTTATCCAGTAATCATAATTTTAAAGTGTCCAAGAGCTAATTCAGCATGGTAATTTAAGGTTTCATTTCAAAGGTAGATCAATCGCTTATTTTAAAAAGCTTTTTATATTTGGAAATATTTTAGATTTCATGAAGACTTGTAAAGATAGTACAAGGTTTCTGAATACCCCTCATCCAGTTTTACCTAATGTGAAAATCTTACATAAGTATGGTATAATGATAAAAACCAATACATTAACATTGGTACATTATTTTTTTTTTTTTTTTGAGACGGAGTCTCACTCTGTTACCCAGGCTGGAGTGCAGTGGCACAATCTTGGCTCCCTGCAACCTCCGGCTCCCAGGTTCAAGCGATTCTCCTGCCTCAGTCTCCCAAGTAGCTGGGACTACAGGTGTGTGCCACCATGCTCAGCTAATTTTTTGTATTTTTTAGTAGAGACAGGGTTTCACCATATTGGACAGGCTGGTCTCCAAGTCCTGACCTCATGATCCCCCTGCCTCAGCCTCCCCAAGTGCTGGGATTACAGGCATGAGCCACTGCTCCCAGCCTGGTACGTTACTATTAACTGAACTACAGATTTTACTCAGATTTCACCAGTTTTTTCACTAATGTTCTTTTTCTGTTCCAGGATCTAGTCCAGCATACCACACAGAATTTTGTTGTCATGTCTCTTTATTCTTCTCGTATCTATGAAAGTTTCTTGGCCTTTTCTAGTGTTTCATGACTTTGACACTTGTGAAGAGTGTTGATCAGCCATTTTATAGCATGTCCCTTCATTTGGGTTTGTCTGATATTTCCTCAGAATAAGACTAAGGTTGTGGACTTTTGGGAAGATTGCCACAGAGGTAAGGTGCCCTTCCTGAATCATGTCATGAGGTACAGGATATCAACATGACTCATCACTGGTGATGTTTACCTTGGCCACCTGATTAAGGTGGAGCAACTGGCAAATTTCTGCACTGTAAAGTCACTATTTTTCCCCATCCAAACCCTGGTTTTTGGAAGGGAGTCACTAAGTGCGGCCCACCCTGGGAGTGAGGGTTGAGTAGATTAAGTCCATCCACTGGAGGGAAGAATATTAAAGAAGGTATGGATATACGTTAACACCACCATGGTAACTAATAAATATTTGGGGGAGATACTTTGAGGCTATGCAAATATCCAGTTGCTCCCTAAACTTTCACCCATCAGTTTTATTGTTCTTCAGTGGATCTTGCCTGCAGCACGTATTCTAATGGTGATTCTCTATTTCCTTAATTTTTTACATTTATTAATTGGAATTCTTCTGACGGGAGAATTGTCCCTACTTTCTATTTATTTATTTATTCAGTCAGTTATTTATGTGAGTATGGACTCATAGATATTTACTTTAAGAATCACAGAATAGTAAAACATTGATCTGCATTCTTACAGTCTATCTCCACACACTATTACTGTTGTTATTTTTTTTGTTTTTGTTTTTTTTTTTTTTGAGACTGAGTCTGGCTCTGTCGCCCAGGCTGGAGTGCGGTGGCCGGATCTCAGCTCACTGCAAGCTCCGCCTCCCGGGTTCACGCCATTCTCCTGCCTCAGCCTCCCGAGTAGCTGGGACTACAGGCGCCCGCCACTTCGCCCGGCTAGTTTTTTGTATTTTTTAGTAGAGACGGGGTTTCACCGTGTTAGCCAGGATGGTCTCGATCTCCTGACCTCGTGATCCGCCCGTCTCGGCCTCCCAAAGTGCTGGGATTACAGGCTTGAGCCACCGCGCCCGGCACTGTTGTTATTATTATTATTTTTTTTAGTTTGGGCCCTGTTGAGAATACTACGGAGTAGAGACAACAAAAAGAAAAAAATATTCACTTCTATGGGCTATTATCTTCCTATTGCTGAGAGGGGTACTTAGTGTTAAAAGAAAAACCTCAGACAATTTATTTTTATTTTTATTTTTTTATATGAAAAAATCTAACTTTATTATAAACATATGACAATCTCATGGAAGGTTATTATTATTATTATTATTATACTTTAAGTTCTAGGGTACATGTGCATAACATGCAGGTTTGTTACATATGTATACTTGTGCCATGTTGGTGTGCTGCACCCATCAACTCGTCAGCACCCATCAACTCGTCATTTACATCAGGTATAACTCCCAATGCAATCCCTCCCCCCTCCCCCCTCCCCATGATAGGCCCCAGTGTGTGATGTTCCCCTTCCCGAGTCCAAGTGATCTCATTGTTCAGTTCCCAATGGCGAGTGAGAACACGTGTGTTTGGTTTCTGTTCTTGTGATAGTTTGCTAAGAATGATGGTTTCCAGCTGCATCCATGTCCCTACAGCGACAAACTCATCCTTTTATGGCTGCATAGTATTCCATGGTGTATATGTGCCACATTTTCTTAATCCAGTCTAATACTGATGGACACTGGGTTGAACCCAGCCCGGTGTTATTGTGAATAGTGCCCGCACAAACATACGCAGTATGTGTCTTTATGGCAGCATGATTTATAATCCTTTTGGGTATATACCAGTAATGGGTTGGTCATATGGCGTTGATCTAGTTCTAGATCTTGAGGAATCGCCCATAATTGTTTTCCATAATGGTTGAAACGGTTTACAATCCCACCAACAGTGTAAAGTGTTCTATTTCCACATCCTCTTCAGCACCTGTTGTTTCCTTGACTTTTTGAATGATCGCTGATTCTAACTGGTGTGAGATGAAATCTCATTGTGGTTTTGATTTGCATTTGATGGCCAGTGATGATGAGCATTTTTCATGTGTCTGTTGGTTGTATGAATGTCTTTGAGAAATATCTGTTCATATCCTTGGTCTAATTTTTGATGGGATTGTTTGTTTTTTTCTTGTAAATTTGTTTGAGTTCTTTGTAGGTTCTGGATATTAGCCCTTTGTCAGATGAGTAGATTGCAAAATTTTCTCCCATTCTGTAGGTTGCCTGTTGACTCTGATGGTAGTTTCTTTTGCTGTGCAGAAGCTCTTTAGTTTAATGAGATCCCATTTGTCAATTTGGCTTTTGCTGCCGTTGCTTTTTTGGTGTTTTAGACATGAAGTCTTTGCCCATGCCTATGTCCTGAATGCACTACCTAGTTTTCTTCTAGTTCATTTGAGTAAAGAATGATTCATGGTCTCAGAAAACCCAAACCAGAAGTGGTTCTGAGAGCTCTGCAACTGTAGGCAATGGGTGTTTATAAGCAGAACAGGGAAAGTACAGTACAGAAATAGTCTGATTTGTTGTAGCTAACTTTGATTTGTTGTAGCCAAGTGTTTTGCTTGATTTAAACATGAGCCAGTCAGTTGGCTGTTTCCACGGAAGCTGAAGCTTGGCTGCTTGTGATTGGCAAAGACCTGATTGTCTGTTATAAAAATGAAATTCCTAAGTTTCAGTTTGTTTACATACTGTTAGGTTGCATTTGTTTCATAGAATTCAAAGCATGGAGACTGTCTCAGCAGTCATAGCCTCCTGCTCACGACCATGCATTTAGATACTGATTAGAGCTATTGAAACAGAAGAGGAATAAGTAAATTATCGAAGTGGGAAAAGCACTAAGCAGTGAGGAACAAAACATGAGGCTAGCACTATCAAACACAGGAGGCAGGGTGGTGTATGCGATCCAAATTCTCATCTTCAGAGATGAGCCAGTGGTATATTCAGCATTTGAAAGCTCAGTAAATAGCTTTAATCATGCCATTCGGAATTTAAATAATTGATACTGGAAGTTTAAAGAAGTTGCCTTTTCAAATAAACAAAAAATTGACTATTCAATAAATGATATTGGGGCAAATTGAGGGCTTTTGTTGTTGTTGTTTGTGTTTTTGTGACGGAGTCTTGATCTGCCTAAACTGAGTGCAGTAGTAGCTGATCTTCGCTTCACCTGCAACCTCTGCCTCCCAGGTCTCAAGGGTTCTCCCGCTCCCGTCTCCTGAGTAGCTAATACAGGCAACATGCCACCACGCCAGTTAATTTTGTATTTAGTAAAGACAGGGTTTCACCATGGTCAGGCTGGTCTCAACTCCCAATCACATGTCTGGCCAGATCAATTCACAAAGTGCTGGGATTACAGGCATGGAATGCCTGCCTGCCCCCAAAATGGCTTGGATTCATACCTCACATCTTACACATGGAACACCTCTAAATGGATCAAATATCTAAATGTTATAAAGAGGAAGCCAATAAAATGCCTCAAGAACTTATGGAAAAACTTTAAAACATCTAAGAGCAGAGATAGTCTTGTTAACTGTAATGCACCAATACAGAAACCTTAAAGATTGATAACCACTACATACAATTTTTAAAAATCTACTTAAGTAAAATCCAATGAGTCAAAACATAATTGAAAATATTCTGTGCTTATTTCATAATCAAAAGCTAATTTTAATTATTCTACTGTAGAAAGAGCTAAAAATTGATACATTAAAACAGAAGCTCTAATGGAAAAAAATGGGAAGAGTTGTAGAAAACATATACATGAAAATGGACGTATAGATGGTTTATAAATACTAAAATTTTAAGACACTTATATACTATAATGTAATACAAGTTAAAACCACGATATGTTTTGTCTATCAAGTTGACAAAACTCAAAGTTTGATGACTCAGTGTTGGCACGGAGTCATGGAAAATCATTTTGAGGCGAGTCTCGCCTGTCTTCAGGCTGGAGTGTAGTGGTACACTGCTCACTGCAGCTCATCTCCGGGTTTACGCCATTCTCCTGCCTCAGCCTCCCGGGCAGCTGGGACTGGCTATACCACCACCGCTTAATTTTTGTATTTTTAGTAGAGACGGGTTTCACTGTGTTATTAGCTTGTGATGGTCTCGGGATCTCCTGACCTCGTGATTCACTCGCCCTCCCGCCCCAAAGTGCTGGGATTACAGGCTTGAGCCACCGGCCGAAAATCATTCTTTTATTTAACCAGTGGGAGTGTAAATTGGTACAGCTTCTGCAGAGGGCAGTTTAGTGATGTCTTCTGTTTTACAAATGCACCCTTTGATCCAGCAGTTTTAAGAATTTAGATATAAACATGGTTTCCACCTGTGACATGGTATACTATGAAGTCATTATTATTTTTAATTGACAAATTATAATTATATAAATTTATGGGGTACAAGGTGATGTTTTGATGTAGGTATAAATGTATAAGTCAAGCTAATTAGCATGTCCACCACCTCACTTATTATTTTTTGTGATGAGATATTTGAAATTTACTCTGAGCAATTTTGAAATATACATTAACTGTAGTCACCATGCTGAGCAATAGATCTCAAAAACATGTTCCTTTTTTTTCTAATAGAAACCTTGTACTCTTTTCTACAGTATCTTCTCATTTCCCCTCTTGTAGTGAGTTCTATTTTATGTTGCCTTGGCATCAATTGTGAATACAAGTTTAAGTTTCTCACACCAGAAGGAGAACTCAGTCTGCTTGAGCCAAATGGCTCAAGCACTTTGGGAGGCCAAGGCGGGCGGAGCATGAGGTCAGGAGTTTGAGACCAGCCTGACTACCATGGTGAAACCCTGTCTTTACTAAAAAATACAAAAATTAGCTGGGCGTGGTGGCATACGCCTGTAATCCCAGACAGAATTTCTAGTTCTACCTCACATCCAAATGGCTCAAGCTGGTGGCCAGAGATAAGAATTCAGAGACATCTATCCGGCCTAGAAGACTGGGCTCTCTCCTTTCTTACTGCTTCCTTTAAATGGGCCATTCAGATATTTTCCAGTAAATTTAAAGTGCCCCCAATCCTAGTCCTCATATGTACAGCTAGTTGCCATGGGCTTCTCTCTCTCTGCCTAACTCTTCCTTCCTGCCTCTCGACCTAGGGATGGAGGATTGCCCTTTTCATTCATTGCATCTCCTTGCCCAATATCTGTAAGCAAAAATTGCTGAACTTGTTTCCTATTTTGGTGGTGCATTGAATTTGTGTCTCCCCTGTGAAGGACTAGGATATGCCCCAAGTTGGATTTTCCCTGAGATGCTGAGGAGAACACAAGGTCAGGCTCCCAGCACCAGACTGATCGCCAGGCAGGCATAAACTGGGCATGGGTCAGACAAGGGTCACAAAAGTGTCTGCCAGTATAAAAGAGTGTTCTGTGTGAGGGATCCCCTGAACCCAGGCTGAAAACTAGACATTAGTCCACCCCCTGGTTAAAAGAAATATCCCGTGAAAGGACATGGTAAACATCCCTCTCCAGTTCCCCTTCATTTCCTGTTAGGGGCAGTGTTGCTAGCCACTCTGGTACTGGAACACCAGTTTGGCTGGAACTCTCAAAATACCTCCATGCTGTTTTCTATAATGGCTGTACTAATTTACATTCCCACCAATAGTGTGCAAGGGTCCCCTCTTCTCCACATCCGCACCAACACTTGTTTTTCATCTTTTTGATAATAGCTATTCTAATAGTGTGAGGTACTGTCTCATTGTGGTTTTAATTTGCATTTCTCTAATATTTAGTGATGTTGAGAATGTATTTATTTATTTTTATTTTTTTGAGACGGAGTCTTGCTCTTTTGCTAGGCTGGAGTGCAGTGGCGCCATGTCAGCTCACTGCAACCTCCGCCTCCTGGGTTCAGGGAATTCTCCTGCCTCAGCCTCCCGAGTAGCTGGGACTACAGGCGTGTGCCACCATGCCCAGTTAATTTTCATAGTTTTAGTAGAGATGGGGTTTCACCGTGTTGGCCAGGATGGCCTGATCTCTTGACCTCGTGATCCTCCCACCTCAGCCTCCCAAAGTGCTGGGATTACAGGTGTGAGCCACTGCACCCGGCCACATTTATTTTATACATATCTGTTGGCCATTTGTACGGCTTCTTTTGAGAAATATCTACTCAGGTTCTTTGCCCATTTTTAACTCACATTATTTGTTTTCCTGCTTTTGAGTTGTGTGAGTTCCTTATATAGCCTGAATATTAACCCCTTATCAGATGTGTGGTTTGCAAGTATTTCCTCCCACACTGTGAGTTGTCTTTTCACTCTAATTGTTTTCTTTGCTGTTCAAAAGCTATTTAGTTTGCTGCAATCCCATTTGTCTATTTTTGCTTGCGTTGCCTGTGCTTTTGGGGTCATATCCAAAAAACTGTTGCCCAGGCTGATGTTGTGGAGGTTTTTCTCTATGTTTTCTTCTAGTAGTTTTATAGTTTCAGGCCCTATATTTAAGTCTTTAATATATTTTGTATTAATTTTTGTATATGGTGTAAGATAATAATCCAATTTTATTCTTCTGTTTGTGAATATCCAGTGTTCCAACACCATCTTTTGAAGAACTTATCTTTTCTCCTTTGTTTGTTCTAGGCACCTTAAGCAAAAAGGAAGTTAGCCACAAATGGTGGCTCGTGACTATAGTCTCGGCTACATGGGAGGCTGAGGTGAGAGGATCTCTTGAGCCCAAGAGTTCGAGGCCAGCCTGGGCAATGTAGTAAGACCCTGTTCTTAAATTTTTTAAAAAAGCAATTGTCTATAAATGTGTGAGTTTATTTCTGAGTTCTGAATCATGCTGTGTTGGTCAGTGTGTCTGTTTTTATGCCAACATTATGCTCTTTTGATTACCATAGCTTTCTAGCATGTTTTGATGTCAAGAAGTGTGATACCTCCAGCTTTGTTCTTTTTGCTCATGATTGTTTTGCTATCTGGGTTTGTTTTAATGGTTCCATACAAGTTTAGGAATTTTTTTTCTATTTCTGTGAAAAATGACACTGGAATTTTGATAGAGATTGCATTGAATTTGTAAATTGCTTTGGATAGTATGGACATTTTAATGATATTAATTCTTTCATGGGACAACTTTCCATTTATTTGAGTCATTTTCAATTTCCTTTTTTTTTTCTTTTGTTTTTGAGACGGAGTCTCGTTCTGTTGCCCAGGCTGGAGTGCAGTGGCCAGATCTCAGCTCACTGCAAGCTCTGCCTCCCGGGTTCACGCCATTCTCCTGCTTCAGCCTCCTGAGTAGCTGGGACTACAGGCGCCCGCCACCTCGCCCGGCTAGTTTTTTATATTTTTTAGTAGAGATGGGCTTTCACCGTGTTAGCCAGGATGGTATCAGTCTCCTGACCTCGTGATCCATCCATCTCGGCCTCCCAAAGTGCTGGGATTACAGGCTTGAGCCACCGCGCCCGGCCTCAATTTCTTTTATTAGTGTTTTACAGTTTTCAGTATACAGATCTTTTACCTCATTTAACCAATGTTTTAAAATTTACACCTAAGTATTTTTTTGTTGTTGCTACTATAAATGGGATTGTTTTCTTAATTTCTTTTTCAGATAGTTCACTGTTAGTGTACAAGAATGCTACTGATTTTTGTATATTAATTTTGTATCTTGCAACTTTACTGATATTGCTTATCAGTTCTAACAATTTTTTGGTGGAATCTCTATAGAGTTTTCTATATGTAAGATTATATAAACAAACAGAGACAATTTTATTTCTCCCTTTCATATTAGGATCCCCTTTATTTCTGTCTCTTGGCTAATTGCTCTGGCTAGGACTTCCAGTACTATGTTGAAAAAAAGTGGTGAGAGTGGGCATTATTGTCTTATTCCTGATATTAGAGGAAAAGCTTTCAACTTTTCACCTTGAGTATGATGTTAGCTGTGGGCTTGTCATATATGGCCTTTATTGTGTTGTGGTATATTCCTTCCATACCTGTTGAGAATCATGACGAATATTGAATTTTCTCAAATTTTCTACATCTATTGAGATGATCATATGGTTTTTGTCCTTCATTTTGTTAATATGGTGAATTATGTTCACTGATTTGCATATGTTGGACCATCCTTGCATCCCAGGGATAAATCACACTTGCTTATGGTAAATGATATTTTTAGTGTGCTGTTGAATTAAGTTTATAGTATTTTGTTGAGGATTTTTACACCTATGTTTATCAGGGATATTGGCCTACAATTTTCTTTTCTTGTACTGTCCTTGTCTGGCTTCAGTATGAGGGTAATGCTGGCTTGTAAAATGGGTCTGGAAGTGTTCCTTCCACTTCAATTTTTTTTTGAAGAGTTTAAAAAGAATAGTTTTTTGATATAGTTTGGATGTTTGTCTCCTCCAAATCTCACCTTAAAATGTGATCCCCAGTGTTGGAGGTGGTGCCCAGTGGGAGACGTTGGTTCATGAGGGCAGATCTCTCATGAATAGTGTGGCTTAGTGCCATCCCCTTGGTGATGAGAGAGTTCTTGCTGTGTGAGTCCACACAAGAGCGGATTGTAAGAGTCTGGCATCTCGCTTGCTCCCTCTCTCGCTGTGTGACATGCTGGCTTGCTCTCCTTTGCCTTCTACCATGATTGTAAGCTTCCTGAGGCCCCACCAGAAGCAGATGCTGGCTCAACTGTGAGCCAAATAAACCACTTTTCTTCATAAATTACCCAGTCTTAGCTATTCCTTAATAGCAACACAAATGGACTAATACAGTATTAGTTTTTTTATATGTTTGCAAGAATTCAGCTGTGAAGCCATTTGGTCCTGGGCTCTTTTTGATGAGAGACTTTCTATTACCGACTCAAACTTCTTACTCATTCTTGATATACTGAGATTTTCTATTTATTCATGATTCAGTCTTAGTAGGTTGTATATGTCTAGAATTTATCCATTTTTTTCTGTTATCCTGTTTGCTAGAATATAATTGTTCTTAGTAGTTTCTTATGATCTTTTGTACTCTGTACTATTTGTTATGTTTCCTCTTTCATTTCTGATTTTATTTGAGTAGTCTCTTTTTTCCCTAGTCTGGCTAAGGATTTTTTCACTTTTGTTTATATTTTCAAAAAGGTCCAACTGTTTTCTTTTTTTTTTTTTTTTTGAGACGGAGTCTCACTCTGTCACCCAGGCTGGAGTGCAGTGGCCGGATCTCGGCTCACTGCAAGCTCCGCCTCCCGGGTTCCCGCCATTCTCCTGCCTCAGCCTCCCGAGTAGCTGGGACTACAGGCGCCCACCACCTCGCCCGGCTAGTTTTTTGTATTTTTTAGTAGAGACGGGGTTTCACCGTGTTAGCCAGGATGGTCTCGATCTCCTAACCTCGTGATCCGCCCGTCTCGGCCTCCCAAAGTGCTGGGATTACAGGCTTGAGCCACCGCGCCCGGCCGGCCCAACTGTTTTGTTTATTTTATTTTATCTTAACTTATTTTACTTTTTAGAGACAGGGTCTTGCTCTGTCACTCAAGCTGGAGCGCAATGGTACAATCTCAGCTCACTGCAGTCTCGACTTCCTGGGCCCAAGTGATCCTCCTGCCTCAGCCTCCCAAGTAGCTGGGGCTGTGGGCACACATGGCCATGCCTGGCTAATTTTTTTTTTTTGTAGAGATGGAGTTTCACCATGTTGCCCAGGTTGGTCTCAGACTCCTGCACTCAGGCAATCTGCCTGCCTCAGCCTCCCAAAGTGCTGGGGTTACAGGTGTCAGCCACCATGCCTGGCCAATTTTGTTGATTTTATCTATTGTTTTTCTAATTCCTATTTTATTTATTTCCACTCTACTGTTTGTTATTTCCTCTTTTCTGCTTACTTTGGGCTTTGTTTGTTCCTTTTCTAGTTTGTTAGGTATAACATTAGATTGCTTATTTGAGCTCTTTCTTCCTTTTTGATATAGGTGTTTATAAAGTTTCCACTTAAAACTGCTTTTGCCACATCCCATGAGTTTTGATATGTTGTGCTTCAATTTTGTCTGTCTCAGAATATTTTTCAATTTCCTTTTGACTTCTTCTTTGATCTAGTGATTGTTCAGAGCATGCTCTTTAATTTTCATATATGTGTGAATTTTTGAAGATTTCTCATGTTATGATTTCTAGTATCATACTATTATAATAATAAAATATACTTGCTATGATTTTAATCCTGTTGAATTTGTTAAGCCTCATTTTGTGGCTATTTAAGTCGGTTCTCACACTGCTACAAAGAAATACCCGAGACTGGGTAATTTATAATTAAAAGAGGTTTAATTGGTTCACAGTTCCACAGGCTGTATGGGAAGCATGGCAGGAGAAGCAGGCACATCTTACATGGCTAGACCAGGAGGAAGAGAGAAGGGGGAGGTACTAAACACTTTTAAACAATCAGATCTCATAATAACCCACTATCACAAGAACAGCTCCAGGGGTAAATCCACCCCTGTGATCCAGTCACCTCCCACCAGGCCCCACCTCCAACACTGGCGATTATTATAATTTGACATGAGATTTGAGCAGGGACACAGACCCAAACCTTATCAGTGGCCTAACATTTAGAGCCATCTTAAATAATGTTCTGTGTGCACTTGAGAAGAATGTGTATTTTTTAAAATTTATTATACTTTAAGTTCTAGGGTACATGTGCATAACGTGCAGGTTTGTTACATATGTATACTTGTGCCATGTTGGTGTGCTGCACCCATCAACTCGTCAGCACCCATCAACTCATCATTTACATCAGGCGTAACTCCCAATGCAATCCCTACCCCCTCCCCCCTCCCCATGATAGGCCCCGGTGTGTGATGTTCCCCTAAGAATGTGTATTTTGTTAATGTTGGATGAAATGATCTGTATGTGTGTATTAGTTCCATTTAGCCTAACTTGTAATTCAAAGCCAATGTTATCTTACTCATTTTCTGTCTAGATGATCTGTCCATTGTTCAAAGTGGATTGTTAAGTTTCCTACTATTATTATATTGCGGTCTATCTTTCCCTTCAGACTATTTGCTTATTTATTTGAGATAGAGTCTTGTTTTGTTGCCCAGGCTGGAGTGCAGTGGTGTAATCTTGGCTCACTGCAGCCTCAACCTTCTGGGCTCAAATGATCTTCCCACCTCCTGAGTAGCTGGGCCTACAGGTGTACACTGCCATGCCTGGCTAATTTTGTTTATGTTTTGTAGAGATGAGGTCTCACTATGTTGTCCAGGCTAGTTTCAAACTTCTGGGCTCAAGGAATCCTCCTGCCTCAACAATCCCAAAGTGTTGGGATTATAGATGTGAGCCACCACACCCAGCCTGCCCTCAGGTCATTTAATAGTTGATTTTTATATTTAAATGTTCTAATGTTGGGAGCATATGTATTCATTTGTTTTGTCCTTTTCATGAATTGAACCCCTTATTATTATATAATGACCTTCTTTGTCTTTTTTTTTTTTTTTTTTTTTTTTTTACAGTTTTTGACTTAGTCTATTAGGTCTGATATCAGTATAGCTACCACTGCTGTCTTTCGGCTTCCATTTGCATGCAATATCTTTTTCCATCCCTTTGCTTTCAGTCTCTGTGTGCTTTTACTAATAATGTGAGCCTCTTGCTACATTTTTTTTTAAACCCACTCAGTTACTTCTTTTGATTGGATAATTTAATTCATTTATATTTAAGGTAATTATTTAATAGGTATGGACTTTCTACTGCTATGTTGTAACTTGTCTTCTTGTTGTCGTTTTTCTTTTCTCATCCCTTGCTATTGTTTTTTGTGGTTTGGTGGTTTCCTGCAGTGGTATGCTTTGAATTATTTCTTTTTATGTTTTGTGCAACTACTGTAGTGTTTTGTTTTTGCTTTGTAGTTACCATGAGGCTTACATGAAACATCTTATACTTATACTAGGCTATTTTAAACAGATAACAACTTAACTCTATTCACATACAAAAATTCTACACTTTTACCCCCCCTACCTCTTATATTATTGATATAAAATTTTACATCTTTCTGTAATTTGTATCCCTTAACAATTTATTGCAGCTACAGTTGTTTTTAATAATTTTATCTTTTAACCCTCATAGTAGAGATAAAATTGCTTTCTACACCACCATTAGAGTAGTAGAGTATTCTGAATTTGCCCATTGAGTTTTATACTTTCATAGGCTTTGTTATTAATTAAATGCCTTTTATTCCAGCTTAAAGAATTCTTTTTTAGCAATTCCTGCATGATTAGTAGGCAGGACTAGTAATGATGAACACTCTTAAATTTTGTTTGATTGGTAAAGTTTTTAGTCTCCCTTATTTCAGATGAACTTCTTCTGGATATATTTTTGCTTGGCACTGTTTTCCTTCAGCACTTTGAGTGTATTATCTCACTCTGTCCTTATCTGCGGGGTTTTTGCTGAGACATCCACGCTAGTCACATTGAGATTCCTTAAGATGTGATATTTCCTTATTTCTTTCTGCTTTCAGAGTTCTTTCTGTCTTTAATTTTTGACAGTTTGATTATGATATGTCTTGTTGAACACCTCTTTGAGCTGAATTTTGTTGGAGACCTCTGAGCTTCTTGTACCTGAATGTTGACATCTTTCCCTAGATTTGGGAAGTTTTCAAGCACTTTTTAAAAAATGCTTTCTGGCACTTTCTCTCTTTCTCCACTTTCTGCCACTTCTATTTTTACTTATTTATTTATTTGAGGCAGGATCTCTCTCTGTTATCCAGGCTGGTGCAGTGACATGATCATAGCTTACCATAACCTCAAACACCTGGGCTCAAGCTCAGCTTCTGGAATAGCTGGGACTACAGATGTGTGCCACCATGCCTGGCTAATTTTATTTTTTCAGAGATGGAGGTCTTGCTGTATTGCCCAGGCTGGTCTTGAACTCCTGGCCTCAAGCAATCCTCCCAGTGCCACTTTTATTATGTAAATTTAATTATCTTGATGGTATCCTATAATTCCCATAGGCTTTCTTTCTTCATTTTATTCTCTTTTCTTTCTTCCCTGAGTAATTTCAAATGTACCGTCTTCAACCTCACTGATTCCTTCTTCTGCTTGATTGAGTCTGCCACTGAAGAGTTTTATTGAATTTTTCAGCTCATTTATTGTATTCTTTGTCTCTCAAATTTCTATTTTTATTGTTTTTATTTCTTTGCCAAACTTTTTGTTTTGTTTCTGTATTGTATTTTAAATTTTATTTAATTTTCTATTCATGTTTTCTTTTTTTTTTTTTTTTTTTCTGAGACGGAGTCTTGCTCTGGAGTTGCCCAGGCTGGAGTGCAGTGGCCGGATGTCAGCTCACTGCAAGCTCTGCCTCCCGGGTTTATGCCATTCTCCTGCCTCAGCCTCCCGAGTAGCTGGGACTACAGGCGCCTGCCACCTCGCCCGGCTAGTTTTTTAAATATTTTTTAGTAGACACGGGGTTTTACCGTGTTAGCCAGGATGGTCTCGATCTCCTGACCTCGTGATCCACCCGTCTCGGCCTCCCAAAGTGCTGGGATTACAGGCTTGAGCCACCGCGCCCGGCCCATGTTTTCTTGTAGCTCCCCGAGCTTCTTGAAGAGGATTTTTTCCTGAAATTTTTATCAGTCATCTAGGGTCTGTTTCCTAGATGAGTGGTACTGCTGTTTGAAATTTTATAGATCTTCATTTTTTAGGGTCCATTATTGGAGCATTATTAATTTTTTTGTGTCACTGTCTGCACATTTGAGGAATCACCCACCTTGTCTGGTTTTTGCTGGTGTTCTGCGTTGGGAACGGAGCTTCGCTGTTTAGCCTGGCCTGTGTTTCTGAACGGGTCAGCTGGTAGTGACCTTATGCAGGCACACCTCGCTCTTGGGTTCTTTAGTTGGTTGAGCTGCTACCTGAGCTCAAAGGTCAGCTGGAGCTGCTGGCTGTACTCTGCACTCTAGTGAGAGCGCTGGCTGGGCTTTGTGTTCAGGTGGAACTTGTGGCTGGGCTCTGCAATCATGTCTGATTGAGCAGATTTGCAGGCTCTCTTTCATAGGGCTGTTTGGAATCTGGCTGGACAGGGCTACAGACTGGGCCTTAGCCTTAGGGCTGGATGAGGTCTCTGAGGTCACTGCTTGCCCACTTGGGATGGGCAAGGCCAGAGGCTGTGCTCTACAGATATGCACAGTTTCAAGCTTGCCTCCCTCCCCAGGCCTGGAAAGAACCTCAGGTTGGGCTCTGAAGCAGGGAAGGGTCACTGCTTGACCACAAGTGTTGGGTGCAGCCAAACGCTCTGCTCTGCAGATATGTGGGGACATGAAGTTGCCTTCCTATGAGGTTATAAATTACAACACTTCTTGTAATAGAAACAGATTGGAAAGCACCTAATGTTCATTGTTATGGGGCTAATTCAATACATCAATATTTAGAATATCTTGCATCTTTAAAAAGAATTTGGAAGCTCTTTCATGTTAATATTTAATGATATTCCATATATTAATAAGTGAAAAAAGTAAGATGTAAAATGATGAATATTATTGTCTTAAAAGTTGGAAATATTCTGTAAATGTGTGAAATACACATACATGTATATGCCTCCTGATATTGCTTAATGGAGTGATGAAGAACTGACAAAATGGTTGCTTTTGAGGAGGAAACATAGGTGACTGAGTACCAGGGTATGAGGGAGAGTTTTTGTTGTGTGTAACAGTCACAACTCATTAAATTTTTGACCCATGTAAGTAAATTATCTACCCAGAAAGAAACACAGATATGAAGGAAAGAAGGAGGGAGGAATGGGAGTAGGGAAAGATGAAGGGAGGAAGGAAGGAAAAAAAGCAAAGAAGAAAGGAAGAAAATTGCCCTTAGGAACTTATACTGGCAGAAGGGGGAGGGGATTAGAAGGAGGCTGTTATTATTTATGTGATTTTTTTTTTTTTTTTTTACCATTTGTATATTTTACTTGGATTAAAGGAAAATGTCAATTATAAGACCATATAGCAACATCTGTGACAGAGTGTTAAGATACAATATTTGCCAAGATACCACTGAGTACTGAGTATTTACATTACTGGTTCTCAACACTTGACATTTTCCTAAGGATTGATCAATGGTTATATGAAACTCTGTGTGCTAGCTTTCTCACTTAGGAAAACATACCAAATGTAAGAGAGTAAAATCGAAATTATTGTAATTCTAATCTTGGGTGTGCTATGCTATATTAAAAGGATAAACCTTAGCAAACTGGGGTACTTTAAATATGATTAATAACAAGTTTAGGTAGGATGTCTCATAGTTCATCGGGACATATCAGTGTGACAGTATTGAAGCTGAGAACAGCTAATATATACTGTAATAATATCCTTATAAAATATGTATTCACATGGACAAAAACAAAAGAAAATGAAAATATCTATATTACATATCATGTAATTTCTCCTAATTTCTCAGACTCTAAGGTCTCTTCCTTCCTTCCTTCCTTCCTCCCATCCTCCCTCCCTCCTCCTCTTCTTTCTTTCTTTCTTTTTTTCTTTCTTTCTCTTTCTCTCTTTCTTTCTTTCTTTCTTTCTTTCTTTCTTTCTTTCTTTCTTTTTCTTTCTTTCTTTCTTTCTTTTCTTTCTTTCTTTCTTTCTTTCTTTCCTTCCTTCCTTCCTTCCTTCCTTCCTTCTTCCTTCCTTCCTTCCTTCCTTCCTTCTTTCTCTTTCTTTCTTTCTTTCTTTCTTTCTCTTTCTTTCTTTTTCTTTCTTTCTTTCTTTCTTTCTTTCTTTCTTTCTTTCTTTCTTTCTTTCTTTCTTTCTCTTCCTTTCTTCAGGTTTATTGAGGTTTAACTGACACATAATACACTGCACATATTTAAAGTATATGCCTTGATAAGTTTTGACATCCCTGTTAACTTGCCACCACAATCAACATTATGAACATTTATGTCACCTTCCCTCCAAATTTCCTTATGACCCTTTGCAGTTCCTTCCTGCCCTCCATCCCCAAACAACCACTGATCTGGTATCTGTCATGATAGGTTATCTTATAGATATATATTTTTGTACATTAAAAGTTTTTATGCTCCAGTATAAATTTGAGAAGCCAGAGTCATTGTTTCATATTGTCACATTTGGGAGGCAGACTCCTGAAGATTACAGTGGAGGAGCTTTATCAGGGATTGATTTTATGATCAACACCTGTGGAGAGGAAGCGATGGGATGGGAAGAGAAGGGAAGGAAATGAGTCAGTCAGAGGGAAAGGTTGGCTGTGGTGCTGTGATGCTGTCTTAGCAAAGGCCCCTGTCAGTTCTACAAGGAATTCTGAGATTGTACTGAGTTCCGGTGAATTGGCTGGGACTTTACATCCCCTTATGAGCTAGTCCCAGGTTATGCGTTGCTCTGGGAAGGGGCCGTGACCTTAGCTGAGGTGACTCTTCAGCTCAGGGCTGACCGCTGAAGGCTGCTGGCAGCACCTCACCTGCTTGGGTTTGTGTCTAAGGGAGCCTGTGCAGAACATCAGTGCCCCCAGTGCAATAATCCTGGTATTTCTCCCGTTCTGAGCTGTTCTTTGAAAACACCGTTGTTACAGAAACAAAGTTGAAATGTGGGAAGGGAAGGGATATGGAAATATTTTCAGAGACTTTTCTTTTTTTAAAAGAATTTGAAAGGACAGTGAGAACAATCCTTAAATTCATGTCAGAAAAGAGGATTCATTTGTTCATTAATTCACACTTTTATTCATTTCACTAGTGCAGAATTTCTCAACCTCAGCATATTGACACATTGGAATAGATAATTATTGGCTGTGGGGGCTGTTATGTTTATTGTAAAATGTTTTTGTAACATTTCTGGCTTCTACCTACTGGATGCCACTAGCACCCCTCCCCTGCTCCCCAGGTGTGACCACCAAATATTATGCTAAATGAAAGAAGATGGATGCAAAGTACTATGTGTTATACAATTTCATTTGCATAACATTTTCAGAATAGACAGGAAGCAAATCAGTGGTTTCTCCTAAGGCTGGCAGTGAGAGTAGGGATTGACTGAACATTGGCATGAGGGAACTTTTAAGGTGACAAAATTGCCAAGTGTTTCCTGGTGGCATCAAAATCACCCTGGTTGAAAACCTGCACTGGTGTCTATTGAGTGTCTCCTCTGCCCCATGCACTGTTCTGAGTGCTTGGGGGTATAAGCACTCCATCTGATGTGGGAGTCAAAAGGCAAAACATCAATTGGCAAATCCAGTATAAAATGTGTTTTGTGTGTGTGTGTGTGTGTGTGTGTGTGTGTATGTGTGTTGAGGGGAGGAGTGTTAAGGACATTGAGAAAGAAACAGGAAATGCTTCTCAGAGGAAGTGGCCCTAAATGAAGACTTGAACTGTAGGTAGGAAGTAAGTAGACCATGGGTAGCATTGTAGTCAGGGTTGCAATTACAGAATACAATAGACTGAGTAGCTTATAAACAGCAGACATTTATTTCTCATAGGTCTGGAGGCTGGGAAGTCCAAGATCAAGGAGCTGGCAGATATGGTGTCTGATGAGGGCTCACTTTCTGGCTCACAAATGGCCATCTCCTCCCTGTGTCCTCATGTGGTAGAAAGGACAGGGAACTCTCTGGGTCTCTTTCATAAGGCCACCCACCCCATTTATGAGGGCTCCACCCTCATGACCTAATCATTTTCCAAAGCCCCTGCTTCCTAATACCATCATCTTGGGAGTTAGGATTCTAACCTATGAGTTTTGTGGGAACACACACATTCAGCCAATAGCAGAGAGGAAGAGCAGATAGATATTCCATACAGAGCCAGCAAAATATGCAAAAGCCCATTGTCCGGAGTCTTGAGGAACTGAGAGAAGTTCTCTTTGGCTGAAGGATTTGAAGGAGGACAATGGTGAGAGATGAGGCTGGAGCTACGGCAGGTAGAGGCAAGGCAAACTCGTGTGACAAGATTTACAATCTTCCCTGGAATAACCTCAAGCTTAGTGTGATCTTAAAAATGTATTTTATAGAAAAGAACTAATTTCATTGCCTAAGTACTCAGAATTGCTTCCTGTCGGTGTAGAAAAACATACAGGAACTGTTAGTAATTTACTCTTGTGATGAATCACACAACCACATTTATTTTTACTGTTTAGCAAGCACACATACAGCTTGCTACATTAGTCACTCTTCTAAGTACTTTATAAATATTAACTAATGTAATCCTTTTAACAACCCTACAAGATAAGTACTATTTTTTAGCAACTTGATGTATGTGCCATAAAAATCACCCATTGTAAGTGTACCATTCAATAGTTTTTAGTATATTTATACAGTTGTGCAACCATCACTACAATTCAGACTTAGAATGTTTTCATCATCTCAAAGTTTTTCTTTTTTTTTTGGTGCCACTCTGTAGTCAATCCTGGTTGAGAACCTGCACTCAATCCTACTCCCACCTCCAGCCCTAAAAAACCGTGGATCTTCTTTTTGTCTTTATAGATTTGTCCTTTCTGGAAATTTCCTATAAATGGAATCATGCAATATGTAGGTTTTTTTTTTTTTTTTTTGTCTGACTTTTTTCCACTTAGCATAATGTTCTTGAAGTTCATCCATGTCGTAGCATGTATTTATAGTTTTAAACTTTTTATTGCTGAACAGTATTCCACTGTATGGATGTACCACATTGTTAATGGTCATTTGGATTGTTTCAGGTTGTTGTCCATTATGAATAGTGCTGCTGTAAATATTTGCATTTGAGTCTTGGCATAGACATATGTGTTCTTTTGGGTAAATGCCTAGGAGTGGAATTACTAGGTCTAATGGTAAGTCTATGTTTAACTTTTTAAGAAATGGGCAAACTGTTCTCCAAAGTGGCTATTTAGGTAGATACTATCATCATCGTTTCCCTTTTACTGAGGGAGAAACTTCTACAATGTCATAAAGCCTGTGAATGGTGGCAGTAGGAATTGAGCTTATGCCATTCACCACCAACCTCTGTGGCCTTAACACTAAACTTTGATGGCTACTTTCTTTGTTTAAATTGTTATCAGTTTCAAAATAAATAAATAAATAAATAAAGCTTGTCTACTTTCCCTTACCTGATCTTGATTTCAATACTGCTAGAGAATATGTTGTCTAGTTCTGTCCATGCAATTATGCCTGTGGGAATTTCTTTGCTTCTAAGATGATTCCCCAGGCAAATTTCAGGCCACTCAAGTATTTTCATTTCCATGTTCTTTCTGTGAGAAACATGAACAAACCTAGAGAGTGTTTTGAAAATGAGATTTTTAAACTCTCCAGTGACTAAGTCCTCTTTCCACCAATAACTACCTTCAAAGTAACACTCTAGCTACTGACTTAGTCTCTGTGGCTGGTGGATTTCTTTTTAATACAGCAGCTGTAGCCTACAAAGCATGTGTCAGTGACAGTGCATGGGCGGCCTGTCAGGAGCTCCCGAGCCAGTTGCTCAGAGGACCCTTCACCTCTGGCTGGCAATTGCTTCTTCCTGATGTTAAAGGCCACCACAGCCATCACCTACTACTGCTCCGAAGATCTGATATGATCACCCTCTCTGCATCTTCACTTGGCCGAGGATTATGAAAGAGTGAGACAGCCCACTATCTAACATCCTCTCCAACACTTGGTAATTTGTGGCTATTCTAATGCATGCAAAATGGTACCCTGTTGTTGCTTTTAATTTACATATTTCTGGTTACAAGTAAGCATGAGCACCTCTTCTGTGTGTTGGCTATTTGGGTTTCCTCTGCACGTTCATGTTTGTGTATTTGTATGTGCACCAATTGTCCTTGCATAGTCCAGCTCGGGGTTTCTTGTAGCTTTTAGAGGCAGTCAGTCTGTCTCTCACCTGTGCCTTTCATTGAATGGAAGTCCAATCAATTTTTGCCTTATGATTTGAGCTCTTAGGGCCTTGTTTAATTAGCCATTCTTTACCCTTTGCTCACAAAGTTATTCTATGTTTTCTTCCATTAGATTTATACCTTAACCTTCTGCATTTAGATTTCCTATCCACTTGGGTTTACCTTTGTATGAAGTAAAAGGGAGGTATTCAGCTTTACTTTTCTCCAAATAGTAAGCCTCATGTCTAATACCATCTAATAAATAATCTATCCTTTACCCACTTTTATGTGGTTCACTTTTATGTGGTTCACTTTTATTATATCTCAAGTTCCACTGGACAAACAAGTCTGTTTTTATGCTCATTTTTTGTTGTATTAGTCTACCTGTAACTTAGTATGTCTTTAGATCTCAAAGAGATATTTGTTATTCAAGAACCCTTATTCCTCTAAGTTTTAGAGTAACTTGCTTGGTTCATCAAAAAATTAATACATTATTTCTGGAAAGATCTAGTAGATTTGTTAGTAGGTAAATTCCTTGCTTCTATATGACTTCTATTCACCTTTATATCCTTACTTCCTAGCATAGTATCTCACATGCTCAATAAATATTTATAGAACTAAACTATTGTTGAACTAATTTATGATCTCTTTAGTGACTGGAAAGGAGAATAAATTATGTAATGATGGAGGTCAGATTTGAGGCCATCTTGTCTTCTTTTGAGTGAGAAAAGACAGAAGAGGAGAGAAAGGCCAGGGAATTGACTCCCTTCTGTAACAGTGACAACTGTGGCTTTGATTTTAATTCTTACAATAACTCACTAAGATTAGCAAGTCCTGATTGAGAATAACTCCTGCGAAGAGCTTTAGAAGTGGCTGCACGTGAAGGCCAGTAGCTGGGTTCCCAGTGGAATTTCAAAGTAAAATGTGTAGCTTAAATTAGGAGATGGCAGCAGAAAAAATACCGTCAGTTAATTCGTATAATCGAATTGGCAGTTTGTTGAACGTTGAGTTGCAAATAGCGCTGCAGAAAAGATTTGTGCTACAGAAACGAGGAGCCCGCCATCTAGTGGCCGTAAGTCTACATACCACCACTGGAGCTCTAGTCCTGAGTAATAGGACACACTTAGGGTACTTACTATAGGCTATGCACTATTCTAACAATTTTACACATTACAACAGTAACACTGTGAAACATAGCTTATTATTACCCCCCATTTTAAAGCTGGGGAAATTGAAACTTAGAGGAGTTCAGCAGTTTGCCAAAGTCACAGAGCTAATACTGTGTTGAAATCTAGACTGTGTGACTCGAGAATCAATATACTCAAACTATTATGCCTGAAAGAAAAGGAGCATGGTAAGATAGGATTGTTTCCTACCAGCTAGAGAGAGTGGATGGTGTGCTTTCTTTCCAACGCCACACTCAGTGACATCACACTGGTAGTTTCAATTCTGTCATGGTGGAGTATTTACACTCTGAAAATCAGAAAATTCTACACATCTGGGGTTTGTTTTTCTCCCTGCTCCACCCCCTGGAGAGCTGGTTTGTGGGGTGAGAAAGGCTAAAAGTTAAGAGACATACCCAGAAGCTTTTTTTTTTTTTGAAAGCTGGAAAACAGATTTCGAAAGTACTGAAAACCTGTTTTTTGTAAAAATGAAATAAAGAGAACTAAAGACTACTTTTCTTCTGCTATTTCATATTAGATCAGAAATAGGTGTTTTATGACTAATGTAGAACTTCCTAAAATGAAGAGAGACTTATTGAAGAGTATGCAGTTGCTCAACTGCTTTATGAGGAAAGAAAACAAAACAGTTACAGAGGCTCTGTTGCAAAGTGCATATTAAAAATGGCAAAGAAACAGATGAGTCAGAGAAAACAAGCAGAACTATTTTTTAGAGGAACTGAAGCTAAATAAAACAGGACCTACTTAAAATTTCTTGAGATGGGCAAAATTGCATTGCCTATTTCAAGAAATTTTAAGTAGGTCCTGTTTTATTTATTCTGTATTTGATCTCTAAAATTCAGAGAACAAATACATCTATGCTAATTTGCAGGGGATCAAGTCACACACTGAGAATGGCCATGACATTTAGGGGAAATGACACAAAATTGCTACAACTTCACTTCTTCCCCTTATCTAAATGCTTGGAGTGCGCGCGCGCACACACACACACACACACACACACATTCTCTCTCTCTCTCAACTGGGAGGACACCTTTATTCTTGTGGACTGCATTCAGTAAACCACAGCTTGAAGAGATATTACAATATGTAAGTATAGTCACTAACAACCTACATTATGTTATGATGTGTGAGAAGAACACATCTGAGGTTTTTTTCCTCATAGAATCTGTGGTAGAAAAGACATGTTAGGAATTCCAGCTCATGTCCCTCCTCACCCCCACCCCACTTTTTGCTTTTGGACATGCCTCTATAACCCCTCCTGAAGGAATAGGTATAACAAATTATAATCTGGTCTCCTGGCTATAATTTAGGGATGGATGCCTAACTCAAGCAGTGCTATATTATACTCTGAGAATTTGAAGACACGGGAAGCGTAGTATCGTATACTGGAGCTGCAAGATTGTTTAGCGTTGGGGCCATGGCAACTTGGAATTATAAGGGGCCGTAGACTAATGAACATCCCTCCAGTGGAAGGAGGTTTGAAGGGAGGAGTCCAGAACAGATGTACAGAAAGATGCAGAGGTCAGAGCTATTTAGTGAGAAAATTGATGGAAAGGAGAGAGAAGGAAGGAGAGAAGAGAAATGAAAGAGGAGAAGAGAGAGGGAGACTCCTTCATGGTTTTTTAGTTTTCATGATGCTCAATCATATTCCTTGCAAATGCCTGAATGGGGTTCCATGAGAGCCCTTGAATCATTTTAATAATTCTCTCTCTTACTTTTGCTTCTTTGAGTTGATTTTTATTTCTTGCATCCAAAAGATCCATGATTAAGATATCATCAAAGTAAATTAGAGTAGAGAAGTACAGGAATCAGCAAACACCCAGCAGCTGCTGTTGTCCTCTGAGTCAGAACATTCCTGGAATGTACATTTCAGGAAAACTATATATATATATATAAAATAACATTAGTTATTCTTCTTGGTAATAAAGCTAATGCAAAGAGATGTCATCAAATGGTTGCTCAGAGGTACTGGCACTTGCCTCTTCCACAGAGAAGGACCAAAACAATAAACAGATAATAACCACATGTTGAATAGATCTTCTAAGTGAGAACACTGAAATTCAGCAAGGAAGTGACAAAGACTCTCTCAAGCATAGAAACTCAACATGGCAGCACAGAGAGGCAAGTGAAACAGCTGGCTGGGATTGGCTTGGAGCCAAGGAGAACTCACCATTTTGAGGAAAAGCTAAGCAAGAGATACATAGCAGTTTATATTCTCATCACAGATACCTGCAGTTCTGACTACACAAGAGTCAGGCCTAGTATAGGGAGCTTCCTGGGGTCCGTATACTTACATTGTTCCAGAGAGGGCATTTACACTGGGTTTTACCCATGAGACTGAAACTGCCACATCACAGCACCATTTTGGAAGCAGAGTTACCACCAGATTGCATCCAGAGAGGGCATTTACATTGGGTTTTACCCATGAGACCCAAACTACCACAGCACAGCACCATTTTGGAAGCAGAGTTACCATCAGACTGCATCCTGGCCTGGGACCCAATAGGTCTTGCATCTCCATAGCCCTTGGGCTCCACCAATATCCCCCAACATACACTCAGAGGGCTGCAATGTCACATCACCAGCTGGACCCAGCAGTGCAGCTGCATCCCTGCCACCCAAGCCCATGCAGTACTTTACACTTTTAGGAACAGACACATCAAGCAGTCTAGCACACCAGGAAGGCCATCTCAAAACACAGGGAGCCAAAGCATGTGCTCTCTAGAACCTGAGGCCTGCCTACTTGGGGCTGCCACTGTCACTGGTGGTCCCCAACCCCTCCAGCAGTAGAGGTACTGTGTACCCACATGCACGACTCAGGGGCCCCAAAATCAGAATGCCCGAACCCACTTATGCATGGTGCCCAAGAGCCTGAGGACCAGCCCACCCAGTGCCCACCACTACCACTGCCAGAAAACCTTGCCCCTTCAAGTAGTGGGGCTGCCACATACCTGCATGTGCCTACCAGGGGCCCAAAGACTGGCCTGCTGAATGTCTTCTTTCCATTTCTAGCAAAATTTTTCCACAGCCTCCACAAATGACTACAGTCTAAGTAAATGAGGAACTGGTAGACACCAGTGATATTGATTACACCCAAATAAATCATATGGAAACTACACTATTGCACTCACTCAGAAATAAAGCCAAAACAATCTACCCAACTGAGACTACAGATACATACACAGGAAATAATATTTCCTTATTAAAGCTATTTAATCAAATTAGAAGAAGTGACTGTTGTACCAAATGCACAGATATCAACATAAGAACACAAGAAACATGAAAAAGCAAAGAAATATCATGCCTCCAAAGCAACACAAAAATTCTCCAATAACAGACCCCACAGAAAAAGAAATCTATGAAATGTCCAAAAGCAAATTCAAAATAATGATCTTTAGGAAACTCAGCAAGCTACAAGAGAACAAACAGGGAATACAAAGAAATAAGGAAACAAGTAATGACCTGAATGAGAAATTTAAAAAGGAATAGCTATAATAAAAAGCCAAATAGAAATTTCAAAACTGAAGAAGTCAATGAATAAAATAAAAGTACAGTTGAGAGCTTCAGCAGTAGACTAGATCAAGCAGAAGAATTTCTGAACTTGAAGACAAATATTTTGAAATAGCCCAGTCAGACAAGAAAATATAAAGTACAAAAAGAGAATAAAAGGAATGAAGAAAACCTACCTGACATATGGGACACCATTAAGTGAACAAATATTGGCATATTGAGAGTTTCAGAAGATATGGGAAAAGGCGCAGAAAACATAATTAATGAAAGAATAGCTGAAAACTTCGTGAGTCATGTGAGAGATACGGATATCCAGATACAGGAAGCTCAAATATTCCCAAATAGATTCAACCCAAAAAGGTCCTCTCCAAGGCACATTGTGGTTAAACTGTCAAAAGCAGAGACAAAGAGAGAATTCTAAAAACAGCAAGAGAAAAGTGTCAAGTCACATGTGAGGGAATCCCCATCAGACTAACAGCAGATTTTTTTCAGGAGAAACTTTACAGGCCAGGAGAGAATGGAATGACATATTCTAAGTGCTGAAAGAAAAAAAAATAACTGCTAGCCAGGAATACTATGCCCAGCAAAGCTATCCTTCACTAATGTGAGAAGTAGTCTTTCTCTGACAAGCAAAAACTGAGAGAATTTATTACCACTAGACTTGCCTTAAAGGAGTCCTACATCTGGGAGTGAAAGGACAATATCTACCATCCTGAAAACACACAAAAATATAAAACTCACTGGTAGATCAGATACATGAATGAGAGAAAGAAAGGAAGCAGACATTATCAGTACAGAAAATCACCAAAGTCAAAACCATAAAAGAGACAAAGAGAGTCATTATAAAATGATAAAGGAATCAGTTCAGCAAGAGGACATACAATTGTAAATATATATGCACTCCACACTGGAGCACCCAGATAAATAAAGCAAATGTTGTGAGAGCTAAAGAAAGAGAGATAGGTATCAATACAATAATAGGTAAGAACTTTAGCAGACCACTTTCAGCTTTGGACAGATTCTCTAGACAAAATCAACAAAGAAACATTGGGCTTAAACTGTTCTGTAGACCAAATAGACCTAATAGACATTGATAGAATGTTTCATCCAACAGCAGCAGAAAATAAATTTCATCAGCACATGAAACATTCTCTGGGATATACTATATGTTATGCCATAAAACAAATCTCAAGAAATTTTAACAAACAAAAATAGTATTGAGTGTATTTTAAGGCTACAATGAAATAAAACTCTAAAACAACAAGAGGAACTTCAGAAACTATATAAATACATGGAAAGTAAGCAATGTGCACTCAAACAAGCATGGATCTATGAAGCAATAAGAACGAAGTAAATTTTTTTGAAACAAGAATAGAAACAAAACATACCAAAACCTATGGGATACAGCAAAAACATCACTAAGAGAGAACTTTATAGCAGTAACTGCCAACATCAAAAAAGTAGAAAAAGTTTGAATAAACAACTTTAAAATGTATCTCGTGTACGTAGAGAAGCAAGAACGACCCAAACTTAAAATTAGTAGAAGGAAAGAAATAATACAGATCAGAATAAAGCTACATAAAATAGAGACAAAAATACAAAAGATTAACAAAATGAAAGCTCTCTTTTTGAAAAGATAAACAAAGTCAACGAATCACTAGCTAGACTAGAAAAAAGAGGGAAGAAATAAAATCAGAAACAAAAAAGGAGACATTACAACTGATACCACAGAAATACAAAAAGATCATTAGAAACTATTATAAACAACAATACATCAACAGACTGAGAAACCTAGAGGAGATAAGAAAATAGATAAGTTCGAGGACATATATAACCTACAAAGATTGAACCAGGAAGAAATAGAACACCTGGACAGACTAATAATGAGTAATGAGATTTAATCAAACCTCTTTTTCTTTATAAATTACCCAGTCTCAGCTATTTCTTCACAGCAATATGAAGATGGACTAATACAGTTACATATTGTTTGATAATACGTAATGAGACTTAGTCAAACCTCTTTTTTTTTTTTTTTTTGAGATGGAGTCTTGCTTTTTTGCCCAGGCTGGTCATGGTCTGAGCTCACTGCAACCTCTATCTCCTGGGTTCAAGCGATTCTCCTGCCTCAGCGTCTTGAGTAGCTGGGATTACAGGCGCCCGCTACCACGCCTGGCTAATTTTTGCATTTTTAGTAGAGATGGGGTTTCACCATGTTGGCCAGGCTGGTCTTGAACTCCTGACCTCAGGTGATCCTCCTGCCTCGGCCTCCCAAAGTGCTGGGATTACAGGCATGAGCCACCGTGCCCGGCTCAAACCTCTTTTTCTTTATAAATTATCCAGTCTTCGGTATTTCTTCACAGCAGTATGGAAATGGACTAACACAGTCACATATTGTGTAATAAAAAGTCCCCCAACAAAGAGAAGCCCAGGGCAGAATGACTTTACTGGTGAATTTTCCCAAAGTTTTAAAGAAGAACTGACATCAACTTTTCTCAATCTATTTTGAAAACTTGAAGAAGAGGGAATTTTTCCTAACTCATTCTAATAGGCTAGCATTATCCTGATACCAAAGCCAGACAAAGGCACAACAGAAAAAGAGAAAACAACAGGCAATATCCTTGATGAACATAGATGCAAAAGCTCTCAACATAATATTAGCAAACTGAATCCAACAGCACATCAAAAAGATAGTACACCATGATGAAGTGGGCTATCCCAGGGATGCAAGAATGTTTCAACAGATGCAAGTCAATAAATGTGTACATCACATCAACGGAATGAGAGACAAATGCAATATGATCATCTCAATAGATGCAGAAAAAGCATTTGATAAAGTTAAATATCATTCATAATAAAAACTCTCAACATAGGGACTTAAGAGCTTAGGAATAGAAGGAGCATACCTGAATTATGTATAGAAGGAACATACCTCAACACAATAATGGCCATATATGACAAACCCACAGCTAACATCATACTGAATGAGTAAATGCTGAAAACTTTTCCTCGAAGAACCAGAACAAGACAAGGATGCCCACTCTCACCACTCTTCTTCAACATAGTACTAGTATTGGGCAAAATAAAGAAATATGGAGGGTGTCCAAATTGGAAAAGAGGATGTAAAATTGTTTTTTGTTTGTTTGTTTGTTTGTTTGTTTTTACAAATGACATGATCTTATATACAGAGAACCCTAAAGACTTCACCAAAAAAACTTAATTAGTAATTAGGACAATTACTGATAAACAAATACAGTAGAGTTTCAGGACACAAAATCAACCTATAAAAACCAGTAGTGTTTCTATACACCAATCACCGGCTCATTAAAAAAGAAATGTAGAAAACATTCTCATTTACCTTAACTACAAAAAAGTACACAGGAATAAATTTAACCAAGGAGGTGAAAGATCTATACAATAAGAACCAAAAAACACTGATGAAAGAAATTGAAAGGGACCACAAATCAATAGAAAGGCATTCCATACTCATGGATTAGAAGAATTAATATTGTTAAAATGACCATACTACACAAAGTGATCTACAGGTTCATTTTAATCCCTATCAGAATACCAATGACAAGCCTCACAGAAATAGAAAAAGGAATCCTAAAATTTGTATGGAACCATAAAAGACCCTCATAACCAAAGTAATCCTGAGCAAAAAGAACATAACTGAAAGCATCACAATATCTGACTTCAAATTATACTACAAAGTTATAATAATCAAATCAGCATGGTATTGGTATAAAAACAAACAGAGACCAATGGAACAGAATGAAGAACCCAGAAACAAATCAACGTGTTAAATATTCACAGTCAACTGATTTTTGGTAAAGGTGTCAAGCACATACACTGGGGAAATAACACCCTGTTTGATAAATGGTGCTGGGAAAACTGGATATTCATATGCAGAGGAATGAAATTAAACCCCCCTCTCTCTCTCTGCATACAAAAAGCAACTCAAAATGGATTAAAGACTTAAATGTAAGACCTGGAACTATAAAACTACTAGAAAAAAACATAGGGGAAACACTCCAGGACATTGGTCTAAGCAAAAATTTTATGCCTGCAGCTCTAAAATACAGACAACAAAACCAAAAATAGACAAATAGGACCATAACAAACTAAAAAGCTTCTGCACAGCAAAGGAAGCAATCAAGAGAGCAGACAGCCTATAGAATGAGGGAAAATATTTGCAAGCTATACATTTGGCAGTGTACTAATATCCAGAGTCTACAAGGGACCCAAACAACTCAATAGCAGAAAACCTTAACAATCTCATCAAAAAGTGGGCAAAGGATCTGAATAGACAGTTCTCAGAAAAGACATACAGATGACCATCAAGTATATGAAGAAATGCTCAACATCACTAATCATCGGGGTAGTGCCAATTAAAACCACAATGAGATATCATCTCATCCCAGTTAGAACAGCTATTTTCAAAAAGACAAAAAGTAATAAATGCTTGCAAGGACATGGAGAAGCAGGAGCTCTAATACACTGTGGGAATTTGAATTAGTACAGCCATTATGGAAAACAGTATGGAGGTTTCTCAAAAAGCCAAAAATAAAACTGTTATATGATGCAGCAATCCCACTACTGAGTATTAATCCAAGGAAAAGTAATATATTGAAAAGATATCTGCACCCTCATTGTTTATTGCAGCACTATTCACAATAGTCAAGATACGGAATCAACCTAAATGTTCATCAACAGGTAAGTGGATAAACAAAATGTGGTATATATACACAATGGAATACTATGCATCCACAAAAAGAATGAAATCTTGTCATTTGCAGCAACATGAATGAGGTTGGAGATCATTATGTTAAGTGAAATAAGTCAGGGATGAAAAGAAATACTGCATATTTTCACTCATATGTAGGAGCTATAAAAGTTGAGTTCGTAAAAGTAGAGTAGAGTTGTGGTCATTAGAGGCTAGGAGGGGCTGGGGAAGAGGATTAGGAGAGGTTGGCTAACAGATGAATCACAGCTAGATAGGAGGAATAAGTTCTAGTGCGTTATAGCATTGAGTGAATATAGTTAACAGTAACTGCATATTTTCAAAAGCTAGAAGAGAGCCTTTTAATGTTTCCAACATAAAAAAAGATACACTTTTGAGTTGATGGATATGCTAATTACCCTAATTTGATAATTACACATTGTATACATGTACAGAAATATCACTCTTAGGTATGTTCTATTATTACATGTCAATTAAATAGAAGGGAAAAAAGTTGAATTAGAGGAAATATATACCAGAAGAATGATGTATATTTTGGTATATTTCAGATAGTGTGGATTTCAAAGATGAATCTTGAAGCCCAATTAATTTTAATAGACCTAAAAATTTAACTGGAATCAAAACAACCCACAAAATCTTTTGGGCTAAAGGTACTAGAAATATTTGAATTGTATAATAAACCTCCTCAAAAGCCTTCAACAGTGTGTACTGGCACTATGTTAATGGTTGATTAATGGTTACATAGGGGATGTACCATTACCTGCTTTTGTGTATGTTTTAAATTTTCCAAAATTAAAATTATAAATAGAACCTAACCATCAGGTCCTTTCAATGATTGTACTTAGTGGAGTGAATAGAATGAAGCATCTATGAATAGAATGAATGCCAGAAAAGGTAGTCCTGAGATGCAGTGTGAAGGGCTTTGCAGCCAGTCAGAAGGTTTTTGTGTAATGATAAGCCTTTGGAGGATTTTAAGCAGGTGGTGTGGTGTGTGAATGTGTGTGTTGGTGTGTGTGTGTGAATGTGTGTTGGTGTGTGTGGTGTGTGAATGTGAGTGTGTTGGTGTGTGTGTGTGAGAATGTGTGTGGTGTGTGTGTGTTGGTCTGTGTGAATGTGGTGTGTGTGAATGTGTGTGTTGGTGTGTGAGTGTGTTGGTGTGTGTGTATGTGTGTGGTGTGTGTGAATGTGTGTGTGTTGGTGTGTGTGTGGTATGTGTGTGGTGTGTGTATGTGTGTGTGTTGGTGTGTGTGTGAATGTGTGTGGTGTGTGTGAATGTGTGAGTGTGTGTTGGTGTGTGTGTATATGAATGTGTGTTGGGGTGTGTGTGTGTGAATGTAGAGTGTGTGGTGTGAGTGAATGTGTGTGTTGGTGTGTGTATGTGTGTGTTGGTGTGTGTGAAACGTGTGTGGTGTGTGAATATATGTTGGTGTGTGTGAATGTGAGTGTGTATTGGTGTGAATGTGTGTTGGTGTGTGAATGTGTGTGTTGGTGTGTGTGTGAATGTGTGTTGCTGTGTGTGTGAATATGTTTGCTGTGTGTGTGAATATGTGTTGGTGTGTGTGTGAATATGTGTTGGTGTGTGACTGTGTGTTGGTGTGTGTGAATGTGTGTTGGTGTGTGAATGTGTGTGTTGGTGTGTGTGTTGGTGTGTGTGAATGTGAGTGTTGGTGTGTGTGCTTGGTGTGTGCATGTGAATGTGTGTGTTGGTGTGCGTGTGAATGTGTGTTGGTGTGTGTGAATGAGTGTGTGTGTTGGTGTGTGTGAATGTGTGTGTTGGTGTGTGTGTGAATGTGTTGGTGTGTGAATGTGAATGTGTTGGCGTGTGAATGTGAGTGTGTGTTGGTGTGTGTGAATGTGAGTGTTGGTGTGTGCATGTGAATGTGTGTGTTGTGTGTGTGAATGTGTTGGTATGTGAATGTGTTTGGAGGTGTATGTGTGTGTTGGTGTGTGTGAATGGGTGTTTGGCGTGTGTGTGAATATGAGTGTGTGTTGGTGTGTGTGAATGTGAGTGTGTGTTGGTGTGTGTGTGAATGTGTGTTGGTGTGTGTGTGTGAATGTGTGTGGTGTGTATGTCTGGGAGTATATGTGAGTGCGTGAGCTGTGTGTGAAGAGTATATGAGAGTGTGTGTGTGCATGTGCAGTTCAAGTGAATGTGTATAGATTTCTTGTTCACAAAGTCGTGGAACTGATGTGAAGATCATAGCTGAGTTGAAACGTACTACTTGTTATCTGAATTTAGCCTCAGTCATTTGGTTGGAGCTTAGGGTGACGAACTGTCCCAGGTTATCCAGAACAGAGAAGTTTTCTGGGTTGTGGAACTTTCCGTTTATAAAATCCGAGTGGTTGGTCACCTTAGTGGTAGCAATAGATAAAGGGTACAAATTGTGAGTAGTTGTATGTTCGAAGGGTGCTTGGTGGATAAGGAAATAGAAGAAAACTCGGGCAGCTGAATAGATACGGAAGTCAAGTCTGAAGATCTTTAAAACAGAGGGAGTGGCCAACAGTGCCCCACCCTTAAGGGTTTCAGAGGCAATGGAGACTCAGGCCACAGGTTTGACTTTTAAAGATATTATTAACTTATTCAGATCAGGAATTATTAGGCATGTTTTAAAATTATTTAGCCTTCAAAAAACAAAACAAAAAAATTCTGCCGTTGGGTACAATTAATGCCATCAGTGCCAGAAACGTAAATTAGAATATAGACACAAAACTTAGTGAAATAACTCCTGAAAGATAAAATATTAGGCAAAGGTGTTTGAATCACTTAGCAATTTGATTAGATAACAAAGAGGTTAAGACCATTTCTTGTAGTATTTGGAGATATTTAATTTTTATTATGTTAAGATAAATCTCGCATAAAGCTTAACAGATCTTAGTCAACTCTTATGAGTAGAGTGTGAGTGTTAGGTGCTATTCCACTGAGCAGTGAGATGAGGGAAGAACGGGCCTATGGGGTCTTAGTATTTTCTGCAGGTCACATTGCCACTCCCTCCCTGCCAAGCATTTCCATCACTCATGGTCTCAGCCGCACTCAGGGCCGCCAGCCGTAATCTACTATCCAACTACTGGTTTGAATAAACCACTGATTTATTTGCACTCTCTAGAGCTGTAGACAGGAAATGCAAACAGCAGCTTTCCCTCGGGAGGGCTGGATGTAATGGGACCCTTTTCTGTTTTGCATCCTCAGGCTCTGATGGGAATCTCTGAGGATGCTCAGTGGAAATTTTTTTTTTTTCTCTCAGCCCTGATCTCTCCTAAATGGTTCAGTAAGACCGAGAGAAAAGGATTCTGTCCTGAGTTCTCTGCTCCCCACGGCGAAGGAGCTAGAGGAAGAAGATCAGGATTAAAACATTGTTTTTAGAGGATAGGAGTTTTAATTGTGCACATTTGAGGTTTAGGGTACATGCCTCACTCCACAGTACATAGACCACCACTCAGGAATTTTCCACATTGTAATTTAATCCAGTATTCTTTTCTAGCCTGTGTACTCTTGGAGGGTAAAATTTTTGTTGAGTTGATCTTTACTAAAAATGCATTAAGAAATGAATTTTCATTGAATGAGTAAATGCACTGATCTTCATATGGTGGTTTACAATTTGTTATAGACATATATTATTTTATTTGAGTATCACAGCAACCCTGTGTAGTGGATGTTATGATTATTTCTGCTTTCCAAATGGGAAGACTGAGGCTCAGAGAGGTTTAGTGACTTTCCCAGGATCACACAGAATGGGGACTGAAGTCTAGATCTTTGACACCAAGGGTAGGTTCTTTCTACACACCACACTAGGCGTTTTCCATCATTATGCAACAAACCAGCCTGTTGCTTAGTCATCTAAAAAGAACACAAAAATACAAACATTGCCCTGTTGGATCCAATTCACAAGGAGAACCACAGCCTAGAGTTCAACTTCAACAGAGATGGTTTGTAGAGGCACGACTATTTCAAACTTATTTCAAACTCATTGCTATCAAGTGAGTAGCTTCAAGGCAATAGCTTTCAAAGCGTTAGGTAGAAGCAAAATTTGGGCTCTATGTCTGTCCTTAGCAGGTGGGAGGCAGGGGACTAGAACATTAGCTTTTTGTTTATTTGTTTGTTTGTTTTTCTTTACAAAGAACTAGTGGATTGTGTTTTAAAGATTGCACAGGGACAGAGAAAAGCTGGAGAAATTGAAAGTGGCAAAAATATTGGGAAAGTTCCCACGTTCAAAACATGGCAAAAATTCATGAAAAAGGATGAGTTCATATCCTTTGCAGGGATGTGGATGAAGCTGGAAACCATCATTCTCAGCAGACTAACACAGGAACGGAAAACCAAACACCACATGTTCTCACTCATAAGTTGATGTCGAACAATGAGAGCACATGGACACAGGGAGGGGAACATCACACACTGGGGCCTCTCCGGGGGTGAGAGGGATAGCATTAGGAGAAATACTTAATGTAGATGATGTGTTGATGGGTGCAGCAAACCACCATGGCACATGTATACCCAAACCTGCACATTCTGCACATGTATCCCAGAACTTAAGGTATAATAAAAAAAAGAAAAATAATAACATGGCAAAAGTTGCCACAATAAGTATCCCTGGTTTTGCAATGAAGTGTGACTGGGGCCTGGGGAATGCTGAGCCTTCATGGGTAGGAGAACATGCCTGAGTGAACGGTCTGCAACTGCAACCTCGGGACAAATCTGACCCACGGATTCTTTTTGTTTTGTATAGCCCACGAGATCAACTCAACAAAAATTTCACCCTCCAAGAGTGCACAGCTGGGAAAGAATGGACATGGCTGTGTTCCAACAAAATGTCATGTCATGAAATATTAATATTTTTCAACCATTTAAAAATGCAAGAAGCATTTATTAAAATGCATTTTAAATGGTTGAAAACATTAAAAGAAGAATAATATTTCATGATCTGTGAAAATTATATGAAATCCAAATTTCAGTGTCCATAAACAGAATTTTGCTGGAGCAAACCCACGTCCATTTATTTATTTTTTGAATCACCATCGTGGCTTTTGTGCTGCAACAGAAGAGTTGAATTCTTCTGGCAGGGACTGCATGTGGCCCACAAATCCTAAAATATTTACTCTCTGGTCCTTTACAGAAAAAGTTTGCTGACCGCTAACCTAGTGCCTGCTAGGTTCAAATAGACACTCAGATAACTGTCGGGCAACTAAACTGTGGAATACTAGATGTCTTTCATTTTTGACATAGGAAGGGAACAGGAATCCAATTCTTAAGGCCACCCTATACTTTTCACCTGCCACTTGGATGACTGAACTACTGGATCTGTGACCATGTTCTGCCACCAACTCTTTGGGACTATAAAGGCTAAGCCTTCTGCGTGCATCTGGCCCAATCTAGTCTGTACTTTTCATATCTGGCCTGCTTTAAATATCCTCATTCTAGATGCCTCTCAGTCTCACTCCACTTCCTTTTAGAATACTAACAGCTAACATCTATTGACTGCTTATTCTGGGTCAGATGCTGTGTGCTAAACACTCTACCCCATTCATCTCTCAGGATGAGATAACCCTAGGAGGCTGGTATTTCTCATTATTGTTCCCATTTTACAGAGGTGGACACTCAGGTTCAAAGAGATGCAATAACATGCCCATTTGCACACCAGTAAGTGGCAGAGCCAGGACCCAAACCCAGTCTCATGACTCCGGGAACTGCACGGGTGGGGGTGTGGAAGTTGAGGGGATGCAGGTCTTTCTGTTAATGCTCCACCCTGCCTTGGATCCCCTCCTACTACTGCTGCCACACTAAACCTAGGGGATGGCTGGTACTTTGCTTTCTTGGGCTATCTTCAAAACCACTTTTCTCTTTTTTTCTTGATGCATCTGAAAGAGGGTGGAACATTCATAAGACACTTTGCTAAAAAAAAAAAAAAAAAAAAAAAAAAAAAAGAAAAAAAGAAAAACCAAATGAGAGACAAACCAGGAAAATTTTTTGCAAATCTGTATTCTTCCTCCTGAGATCGTTTGATGGGCTAGCGCCACAGACACAGAGCACCTTTGCAATGCCACACCGGGAAGGAAGAGTCCAACCCAGAAATGCTCCTCTTGAAAGCTCTTGGAAAACTTTTTGTTCTGCTGCTTGCAGGGTAATCCCCACAGGCCTAGGCAGAATTGTCAGTTAAGAGCTTCTCTCAACTGAGAGTGGCCAAGATTAACCTCAGCACTCAACACCTCCACATCTTCCCCGTTAGGTTGCCACTGCCCCAGCCCTTCACCCCACACATTTTCTGCTGTCTGCTCCCATTTTCTGCCCAGGCCTGCTCTTCCTGGGCCATGTCACAGGCTCCAAAATGCTTCCATCTTCCTCCTATCAACAGAAACTTATAGCAGTGTAACATGTTACCTCTTCCCAGCATACACTTGATTTGAGCATTTCCCTGAAACTTTTGCCTCTCCTATTTTAGGCAACTCTTCCCCCATTTAGAAAACGGTGCAGAGAGTTCCCCCAGCCTTCAAACATTACAGACTGGCTTTTTAGCCTTTCTGTCCTACTCTTTCTCCCCCAAACAAATCTTTCTGAGTACATAAGAAATTTCCTCCTCTTACCTCTCTTCTAAAGATTTTCCTTGGCCGGGTGCGGTGGCTCATGCCTGTAATCCCAGCAGTTTGGGAGGCTGAGGTGGGCAGATCACAAGGTCAGGAGATCAAGACCATCTTGCCCAACATGGTGAAATCTCATCTCTACTAAAAATACAAAAATTAGCTGGGCGTGGTGGCACATGCCTGTAATCCCAGCTACTCAGGAGGCTGAGGCAGGAGAATTGCTTGAACCAGGGAGTCAGAGGTTGCAGTGAGCCAAGATGGCATCACTGCACTCCAGCCTGGGCGACAGAGCAAGACTCTGTTTAAAAAAAAAAAAAAAATATATATATATATATATACACACACACACACACACACACACACACACACACACACACATAATTTATTTATTTATTTATTCCTTGTCTCCAGAGGAGAGGCGGAAAACGTAAGACAGGTGGCAGGGCTTCCTCTTTCAGTGTCTTTTTTTTCTTTCCTTCTATGATCTTTCCTAATGCATATGTTGCCCTGTCTTCAAGACATAATTCGTTAGCCCTTGGTTTCTGCTCCCCTCCTCCAGCACAAAACATTTTAGACTGATTGGACTTACAGTTTCTTTTCTTTTTATTACGTAGATGTTTCTTCCCTCCTGCCCCAAGTAAAGAATGCCTGAGAGTATAACATATTTCCTGTAGAATAAAAGCAAAGAAAAGCCGGAACCACAGTGGAATTTTAGCAGACGCTGAAGTAGTTGGAAGGGGAAGACGATACTGGATTGTGGGACAATCTGGTACCCATAAAGTTATAGCCCTTAGACTGGCCATGGCTGCCAGTCTAGCCTTTATTTGCAAGGACTCGACCAGGTATGAGGAGAGAAGCCAGACACCCTGCCTCTGGGCTGGGCCTGCCAGACTGGAATCTCTTGCTAACCAAAATCCCCTTACCTGCTCCACATTCTAGATGAATATTCAGAGTGACTTTATGGGTAAAGGAATCCTTCACTCTATCACTTTCAACATCCCACAGGGCTGTGGGGCGAGAGAGATGATGTAGAGTTTGCAAGGTGGAAACCTGTAATAATATTGAGACCATAGCAAGCCGGGCTTTGCATTTGGTTACAGACTTTTGTCCAGCAGAGTCAATTATTGTCTTCATTTAGGACTTCTGATTGCTGTCTAAAGCCAGACAACTTGAAGACTAGGTATTCTGGGTCTTTCTGAGTTTTATGTACTAGGGTTTTACGTACAGAAGAAAGATAATTGGGTTTTACATACAGAAGAAAGAGAATTGAAGAGAATTTTATCTTGTTGAAGGCAGGGCAGCATGTACATTGATAAGGATGTTATCATCCTTGGAGCTTTTGTTAGCTATTTGCTGCCTTAGGCTGTTGCTAGCAATGAGATGATATTTCTTCATAGTAAGCATGGAGAGGAGTTATCCACTTTGTGGTCTTGACATGGTTCATGTTAATATAATGGCAACTTTAAATCAATTTTCTCTCTAACTCTGTAATGCATCAGAGAACCCTTAGTGGGTACATGGCCCTTTTATCCACATATATAACTTGGAGGAAAGTGTATATTTCTTTATTCTAGGGATTGGAATAAAACTTCAAAATCTAATTTGTCTTACTATAACAAATACCGCCTGAAATAGTCATATAAATAACTATGGCTTAAGAAAACTATCAAAAGTATGTGTTTCCTTAATATTTTGACTTTTAAGGTAGATAAGTCTCAAACTGAGCTATAAAGGAATCTGTGTGTGTGTATGTGTGTGTATGCTGTGTGTGTGTATGTGTGTGTATGCCGTGTGTGTGTATGCCATGTGTGTATGCTGTGTGTGTGTATGTGTGTGTATGTAAGGAACTCTCTCTGAAATGTGTGCTTGAGAGCCCTGGAGCTCAGAACTAGACTTTGCTACTGACCTTATACTTTCATTTGAGGACTACCTAAGTTTGGTATGATTCGCAGCATTCTTTTTACATTTTCCTCAATAATCGTGATTTAAAATTTACCTAATAAAAGACAACTTCAGATTCCTAACGTTCAAGCTCTAAGATATCTGGGGAGGGGGTATCCAATATTTTGTGAACAGCTCTTTGAGACAATGCTGCTGGAACCATCCTGAAGAATGACAACGGAGAATAATGTTTTTCCTCTTCTCCAGCGGTCTGCCCCAAGTAACCCGCTCTTGCCCCACTGTTTACTTCAAGGTAACCCAGAACCGGTAAAACCAGAGGCACAGGTGCCACTAGCATTGCTACAGGTCGGGAACTGAGCAAAACAGACACTCACTTACTCCAGCCTCTTTCTTTTCTCTTTCTGCTTCCTGCCCACTTCACTCTTTTCCCTGCATTCTTTCTTTCCTCTCTGCTCACTTTGTCCCCTCCCATTTGGAGAAATAAAGCATTGAACTGACCCTTCACGTATTCATCTGCCATTCTATAACTCATCTTTATCTCCAAACATCCTTTCTAGACTATTGGTTTTTACCCATCCCCTCCCTTTTGGCATCATCTTCTGGAATTCCTGGGATCAGGATGTCACCCTATCACTCCACTAATAGCACACATGGCCTGCTTGCAGTCAAATCCAAAGCCTTTTTCTTCACCCTTTACTTTCCTCGGAACCTCTACAGCACTTCTTGATAATTTCTGGCAGCCTCTCTTTCCTGAATCTTCTTTCTCTGTAGCCACTCTGGTTTCCCTTCTACCCCATGGACTGAGTGCTGTGCTCTGCTTCACCAGCCCTAACTGTGTGTTAGTTGGGTGTCTTAAGTAGGATGATCATGTAATTCTTCATCCAGACCATGATATTCTTGAGAATTGAAGGGTGCTCAATTGACAACAGACAATAAACAGAGATTGTCCCTGGCAAACCGATATGTCTGGCCACCCTCTCCTTAAGGCTCAGGAGGAGAAGAAAGCAGAGAGATCTCAGGGCAGGATATGAATGAACATAGTTCGAGGAACTTTCAAAGTCCATCTTCAGGTTTCTTAGTTACTTCTGTTTAGAATCTCAAGTTAAAAATTCAGCTTCATGTTCATAAAAGGGTCACGTTTTCTGAGAAGTGTCAGAGCAGGTTTGGGAGAGAAGAGATGGGTGAGGAGAGAGTTCTACCTGAGGAAAAGGCAGAAGTGGTTGGACCAGGTCCCGCAGTCCTCCCTGAGTTCCAGTCACAGAGTCTGCCCTTTTAGGTAAAGAGGAACTTGGCTCTGAAACCGCTTCCAGGCTCTTCTCAGCCCAGGGTTGCCCAAGATCAGTTGTATTGAGTGGCCGGCAGGGTAGGCAGCCATGATGATCTTGCACAAAATATTCCAGGAACTGTAAGTGTCAAAGATGTTGGACATGGAAAGAAATAGAGCAACTGCATTGAAAATGTAGAGGATGAGAAAGTAGCTGGTGGCTTTGATGGCCCCTATGTGAGCCTTCATGCTGGGGTCCCTGGACCCTGTGGCATTGCTTCCCATGTGTAGGGTGTGTCTCTTGAGAGAGAGGATCAGCAGAGTGGCTGCCAGGATGAACATGATCAGAGGAATGAAGATCCCTATGTTATAGAAAAATACCAGGTTGACCATATTGGTCTCAGAGAAGTACTTCTTCTCCGTGGAGTTGTAGGAGGGGATAGGAATGGAGCTATTCACATACACATTGAAGACATCTTTTGAGAGAGGAAAGCTGAAGCTTAAGGAAACCAGCACTGACAGCCCGAGGAGCCAAGGCATCAGCACTATGATTTTCCTCTTCATCAGGAAGAACAAAGGATGATTGAAGTTTGCAATTCTAAGACAATAGAAGACTTTGAGCCAGGCAGCAAACCAGAGATTGGAATGGTTCAGAAAGACAGTGATGACTTTGAAGAGGATATACACTGTGTTTTGGTTATAAACAATTCGGAATAGCAGACTGAAAATGTTCTCCAGCATCATCCAAATCTGTAGCAAGAGCCTGGAAAAGCTCAGCATCAACATAATGCAGTCACCAGTGGGGAGTGTTTTGCCCCTGGCCCACTCAGCCCCATAGATGGCCGTGATGAAGCCACTCCCAAGGATGCCAGTGATGCACTCTATTCCGGAGACCACCAAGGTGAAGATGACCTTGAACCTGGATATGTCTTTGTCTGTGGCATCTGTGTTCATGGTTGCCATTCTCTTTGATCCTGACTTTCAGATTTCTATGCCAAGAACGGGTAACTGCTCTGCAATCTTCTGACCCTTGCTCAATGTTATTGTAATTTCCGCCCCCCTCGTTAATGGTTATTTCCAATTTTTCTCCATTTGTTTATCACATGACAAGTTAGAGGTTTCACATGCAAATAATGAGAGGATCTGGTTACTGGGTCTGTCTCAGTTTTTCATAAAGATACATTTGTCTTGGGCTTTCAGAAGCTCACTGGAAATAATTTGAGACATGTTTCTAGCTCAATACCTTCCTACCTTATTTACTTTAAGTCCACATTTACCTGATAAGGCATGAATACAAGGCCTTTTTACTTGTCTCACAAGATCTCTGTTACCTGCTAAATTATTTGTAAAAGCTCATACAGCTTTTAAAATCTGTTTTCTCCACTTCTTTTCTTGTCTCTCTTATTTTGGGAGAGAGTTTTATTTTGATGGTTACCATGTTTGTGAATAAGAAATTCCCATACGCTCATATATGAACATCTTTTACTTAGACTTGAGTTTCTTCCAAAAAGGCCTGCTATTATAATGTCCTCAAATAGTATACAGAAAAGCCAAAATTGGATGCCATTCAAGTTGGAGACAAGGAAGTCTCCATAGTCCCAGTTTTTATTGTTTGTGTACGTGTCATCAATTTCAGCTTACTGAGATCCCACATGACTACTTGAGCTCAGAATCAGGTAGAATGAGCCTGGGGAGAATTCAGTGTTTTGGACTTGGTGTTGAAGTTCAGAAATATGATAAGGTACTATAACTTGAAATTTAATTTCCTACTTTTTAACCCTGGCTGTGAACCAGAATGGTAGATGCCCGGGACTCATACAAATCTAGGAAATCAGAATCTGGACTAGGGCTCAGGCATGCTATCTTTTAAAAAAGCCAAAAGGTCTTGTTGCTCATAGTCAGGATTGAGAACCAAAATCTTAGCTAGAAACCAATGAGCCTTGGGTCAGATTTGGCCTGTAGTCTTTTTACTTTGCATTGGCTAATGCTATACAGCATTAATCCACCAGTGTGTAACTTTTTTTTTTTTGAGGGGTTCTATTGGCCAACATTTAAACTTAGGAGATTACTTATATGCACACACAAAAAATCTATCTTCTCTTGAAAAATTAGAAGATTTGGCATAGTGAATTGGCTGAAGCTGAGTAGTGGCTGCCCATTTTAAACAAGGCATATACTTTTCAGTTTGTTGACAATACTAATTCCTAGTGTCTTCTTGACACAGAAGCTGAGTGCCAGTTATCATTTTCCAGTGTGCTTGCCCTGTTATTTTTATTTGATTTATTTTTTCTTTTTGAGACTGGGTCTCACTCTGCCACCCAGGCTGGAGTGCAGTGGCGTGCTCACTGCAGCCTTGACCTCCATAGCGCAAGTGATCCCCACACTTCAGCCACTTGAGTAGCTGGGACTACAGGTGCATGCCACCACACCTGGCTAAGTTTTGTATTTTTTGTGGAGACAGAGTTTCACCATGTTGGCCAGGCTGATCTTGAATTCTTGGGCTCAAGCAATCCTCCCATCTCAGCCTCCCAAAATACTGGGACTGTAAGTGTGAGCCACCATCCCTGGCCTTGGTCCATTATATTTTTTTATAATATAAATGGGTGAATGATAAAAATGGATTTCCCCACCCCAAATTAATTTTATTTAAAATAAGGAAGTTGGCTCGGCTCAGTGGCTCATGCCCGCAATCCTAGCACTTTGGGAGGCTGAGGAAGAGGATTGCTTGAGCTCAGAGGTTTGAGGTCAGGTTGGGCAACATGGTGAAACCCCGTCTCTACAAAAAATACAGAAAATTAGCTGGGCATGGTGGCACGCACCTGTGGTCTCAACTACTCGGGAGGCTGAGGTGGGAGGATCCTTGAGCCTGGGAGGTGGAGGTCTTGGTGAGCTGAGATGGAGCTACTGCACTACAGCCCGGGTGACAGAACCAGACCCTGTCTCAAAAATAAATAAATTAACTAAATAAGGAAGTCAGAGATTTATTATTATTATAAAATGCCTTATGTTATTAGATCATATTTGTATAGAAATAAGCACCAGGCAAAGCAATATATTTCAAAATTAAGAAAGCATTGTTTAGAGAAATTAAAACTTATGTCAACACAGAGATTTGTACAAAAATGCTCACAGCAGCTTTATTCATAATAGTCAGAACTGGAAACAAGATTTTTGGCAGGTTCTGCATCTCCTGTAAGAGACTCATTAACTTTGGTTAGTTCTCTTAATTGAGGACAGTAGCATTTGTCAGCAGCTTTCACGTATTGCGAAGCATCAAACTCACTGTTTGGTTTATTTTGTCCCAACATATGCAAGTTTGTAATAAATGATATCTCCCCAAATTTCTGGCACACAATCGTTGACTTCCATTGTTCTGGTACTGTTTTCTATTGGTTTTCATTCATGCTTTTCTCTGATTTTAAGAGGTGGGAACAGAAGGAGATGTTGGGCAGGGTCTGCCTGCAGCCTCAGAAGCTCAGGCAAGAGGAGCAGGGAGGGAATCAGCCACTGGGGTGTGGGACTGTTGCTGAGGCTGTATGCAAGCTGGCAGTCTAGGCTGACAACTCCAAGCCACTCACAGCGCCACATTTACAGCTATGTGGGGCCAATTCATTTTTATTCCATATTTTCTCATTTGGAGAGCTAGAATGGAGGCGTCATCTCTACTTTAGGGAAGTTCTTTTTTTATTTTTATTTTTGGAAACAGGGTCTTGCTCTGTCACCCAGACTGCAGCACAGTGGCACGATCTCAGCTCACTGAAACTTCCCCCTCCCAGGTTCAAGGGATTCTCATGCCTCAGGCTCCCAAGTAGCTGGTATTGCAGGTGTTTGCCACCATGCCTGGCTTATTTTTGTATTTTTAGTAGAGATGGGGTTTCACCATGTTGGTCAGGCTGGTCTTGAACTCCTGGCCTCATGTGATCCACCTGCCTCGCCCTCCCATAGTGCTGGGATTACAGATGTGAGACACTGCGCCCAACCTAGTTTATGGAAGTTCTCATGGGGTCTTCAAGAAACAAGTTTCAAATTCTTGGCTATGAAGTTTAAAAGCTTTGGTCCAGGCATAGGATAGAACAGATTGGAAGAATAGGAGGTCAGGGAAACATTTTTCTTTCACATCTCTCTCCATCACCACCATGGGAAAATGCTTTCCCAGTTGGAGAGGAATGAAAGAAGAGGAGGCAGGAAAGAGCCAGAGAAGGTAAGGATCTCTGTTGAAGGGGTCTCACACCTTGGCCCACTGCTCATGGCTGCATGGGGATGTCAAAGGCAGTTAGACTGCAAGAGAGCCCCTGAGTCCCCTGCAGCCCGTCCACACTTGGGAGAGCTGTTCAACCTTCCTTGTGTTCACAAAAGGAGTTTGGAAATCTGCTAAGGGAGTTATTGGATTCCATGGGGTCTAGTGGCCATATCAAGGAGACTTTGCAAGCATGACATCAAAGTGTGGACATGTGAACTGATGTCAACGTAAGGACAGAGGAATGACCACAGTATAGACTGTACATCCCACCTTCATGCCAAATCTTTGAGTGACTCCCAAGGAGCAGAGATGTCACTCATGGAAGACAAGAAGGAGAAAGGAGAAGGGATAAACACAACATGTTTCCCTCCTCCAGTTTCAGTGCCCCACTCTGTGCTTCCCATCCAATTGTAATGTCCTGGGCAGGTTTCAAATGTTCGTCTTCTTTTGGTTATTAATAGTCCAGTTTAGTTTCATATTTGGTTTAAGTATTATCTTCTGCCTTTCCCCAAGCACAGTTTTAGCTGAGACCCCATCTGCTAGGATTGGGAGGAGACAAGGTGGACCCTGAGACACGCATCTCTCCCTCTTCAGTTTTTGGCTGGGTGTGTGAGAGAGAGGACAGGCAGAAGAGTCTCTTTATTTCCCTGGCTGCTGTTGTAAATGCACTGTCTTGTGTTGCTGCTGCTCCCCTGGCCAACACCATCTGGCCCTTCTTGCCTTCCGGGTGCCAGACATCCATATGTTGGCTGTCTTGTGAAGATCTCATGTGAGTCTTGAGGAGGCTCTGCAGCAATGCTTCACTCTGCTGCCCATAACTCCAGTAGGTCCCCCTTCTCCCTCCCTAATCTTTCTATATATGCAGACTCAGGTGGAGGGCTGCTGCTGGGGCCCTGGCCGTTTGCAGGTACTGCTGCCTCTTATTAAGCTTTGCAGGTAGATATTTGGCCTCAATTGTTGGCTGCTTTCTTTAGAACTGTTTTTCTCAACCCTGTCGACATCCTAGAATTACCCTTATGACTGGAAGGGCTTTTGCAAAGCACCTATACCCATGTCCCGCCCTCAAAGATTATGAATAATTGTTCTGCAGAACAGCTAAGCATTGGCATTTTCAAAACTCCCTACTGTGATTCTTATATGAAGCAGGACAAGGTTGAGAATCACTGTCCTTTGGGGGTACTTACTCTTATGGTTTATAGTATGAGCTCTAGGGTTACTTGGGGCAACAGGAAAAGTGGCCCTCAATATCCTTGTGGAAGTGACCGAATGACTTCCTGAAGAAGACTAAGAGGACATGTCCTTTATCAGGTGGTAGGAGACCAGATTCAGAGGTTGAATTATAGAAAATACATTTTGCAGAACTGGGTTTTTGGTGGTGTGAAGTCACATCTACCCTATAGTATTAGAAAAGTAGCATATTTCTTGTAGTCATATCTTTTTGAAAAGTAGGAAATGGAAGATAGACTGAGGGAGTCGTATGTTCCTCCTGTGTTCCTCGTAGAACCCTCCTGTGTGCATATTTGGCAAAAGATGTAATTTAAGAAAACAGTCTAGGTGCCATTATGAAACAAGCCACTGGAAGAACAAAGAAGAGGGCCATAGAAGAGACATGTGATCAAAACCTAAGGAGCTGAAGAGAGAATTGAAATGTCAACAAGGTTTGTCTTGGTTGTTTAAGAAATAAGAAGTCATAAATAAAAAATCTGCCTGGGACATCAAATTCTTCACAGATAGCAAGTTGTAAAAGAGAATCTACTGAATGTAGCGGAAATTGCGTGTCCTGAAAAGATATAAACACGTGCAAATGTAAATGTAACTAGAAATACTGTTGCTCAATGCAATGGAAATGTGACTAAGATATGAAAAGAAAAATCATGTGAAAAAGTTTTAAAATGGTGGCATTTGCTATTGCAGTTGGTGAAGATACATATTTAGTAATACTGAGATGCAGTGATGAGCTCTATTAACCACCATGGGGGTTATGAATTTTCATATGACTGAAAAATATTTTGGACAGTGTGCTCAAGACAGACACAACCTTTGGAAATGATTAAGAAAATAATTTTTGTGTATAGAGGAAACTTTCAAACAATTTAATGCAGTAGATTTGTGTGCCTATAGGATGATATTCCTGGGATGAGCAGTGTTTATATCAGACTTGCAATAAAACTTAAACTCTATGTGGCAAATTATATAAAGACACAGGCTTTACATCTACTTACTTGCATTATTTAGCAGGAATTGCTTTCTGCTAGAAGTTAAAAATTGACGATGTCCCGAACACAGCGTTCATACTGTGAGCTGGATCTCCTTGTAGGGCTTCAGGCACAGAGTGTTGAAGGCACCGTGTGATGAATTGGACACACAGCATGGCAGTCTGCTCATGACACAGAGGGTGGGGGCTTAGTCATGGCAGAAAGCAAAGGAGCATTGTTGAACAGTTGAGAGAAATGAACTTATTCACATCACTGGAGGGAAAAAAGCTTTGCTTATGTTAAGCAGCAAAGATTGTTATCATAACACTGGGCTTTGGGGTTGACAAACACTTTGAATATTTCCCTGCAAAGGCACCCACAAAGCAGTTATAAAACGTAGAATAGAGTCTGCTGCCAAGGGTGTTAAAAAAAGAAAAAAAAGTTATAGGAGGCCTTATCTGGCATCGTTATGAAGTCCTCTTTTCTGTGGTTGGAATTAGTTTCTAGAAATAAAACTGATGTCCTGAAACCTGTGATAAAAATTGTGATACACTGAAAACTGATTTCTCAGAATGGCTTATTGATTTCAGACTTTGTGAAGATAGCCTCCCATTGTTCAATGCACCTTGTCAATTCCTACTTATAGTGTGAAAAATGATTCATGGTGTGATATAGGATTGGACATTTTGTACAGTGACACTGGAATGCCAAACTTCTACAAATATCTTCACAGTTGTACAACGACTCATATTTAAAAATATCTACTTTTTTGAACAGCTCTCTTCCAGTATTAAACTAAGTAGGACTAACTATCACTTGTAGTTAATGGGTCCTAGTCAAGGCTGAATTCTATTTTCATTATATAACTTAACACAGGTTTAACAAGGACATATTGGTGCTGAAGAAAAAGTGAGCAAATTGTAAAATAAAATACTAGAAATTAAATATTTATATTTTATCTTTTTTCAATTTTGAATTTAAGAGACAATCTTCAATATCACATATATATTCATATACATACACATTATCCGGTATGGTTGCAGTCTTAGTTCAGAAAAATAAACACAGTGATTATTTTTCTGACAGTTGGTTTCCATACAGCTGCCATGTTCGCCCGTACACCTTGATGTCTCTGGCTTCTGCAGACCCTGGAGTTTTGAATGACCTCTTCCAGGCCTAGGTCTTGCCTAGAAATGGATTATGTGGTAGCTGTAAAGCTTGTTAACAGTTTTCACCACAAGATGGAGCCTTATGAATTCCTCTTGGAAAAGAGAGCAATTCCTTGATTTGCCCACTAGTGAGCAGACATGCTCTTTCTAAACAGCAACCTACTGGGGAAACCTTTGAAAACCTGAGGCAGTTGACTAAGAATTTTACCTCCTGTCTTCTAGGGGGATCTCTGATTCTTTGTACTCATGATCAGTTATTTCAGACAGTTTTCAAGAGAAAATTTATATTGTTTCTTAATCAAGCATCTTTTAAAAATATATATTTTAGTGAAAAGGGTCTTGCTTTGTTGCCCAAGCTGGAGTGCAGTGGCTATTCACAGATGCAATCATGGTGCACCACTACAGCCTCGAACTCCTGGCCTCAAATGATCCTCTGGCCTCAGTTTCCTGAGAAGCTGAGATTATACGCATGCACCACTCTGCCCAGCCACGTATACTTTTAATTTAACAGATTGGTCAGTATATTTCTGCAAGATAAATTGCAAATTAAAACTATACTCCTTAAGTAGACTAACTTTAATTGATTATAGATGCTATTTCTAAAGAATCCAAAACATGCTGGGTGAAGTGGCTTACTCTTGGAATCCCAGAGTAATTCCAAGGCAGGAGAGGAGGCCACGGCAGGAGGATTCCTTGAGGCCATGAATTTGAGACCAGCCTGGGCATCATAGTGAGACCTCGTCTGTTGGAAAAAAAAATTAGCCAGATATGGTGGTGAATGTCTATAGTCCCAGCTACTTGTGAGACTGAGGTGGGAGGATTGCTTGAGGTGGGAGGCTGAGGCTACAGTGAGCTGTGATTGCACCACTGCACTCCAGCCTGGGCAACAGAGGGAAACCCTGTCTCAAAAACAAAAACAAAAACAAATCCAAAACATTAGAATGATATAATGCTAGTGCTGCAAGTGACCTGCAAGATCGCGTAGCACAGGAGCTCCCCATATAAGGGTGAGGAAACTAAGTCCTTCAGAAGTGAAGGGAATTGACCAAAGCCATACAGCTACTGAGGTATTATTGGACTATGAAGTAGGGGGTCTCAGAAAGTCCCTTCACACTTGCATTTGGGTTTTCATTAAAATTCTCGCTGAATTTTTTTTCCTGCCAATGGGGTAATTATTTCTTGCCTAATTAGGTTCTTCTCATCCAACCCAGGAAATGGCTATAAAATCTCATTTAGGCAGTATTCAACAATCTTTTTGCCCTAAATGAAGTGATTACCTGCATTTGGGTATAGACACATACATTTTCAACAAAACTGGAGCCCTTTTTATTCATTCAACAAATATTTATTAAGTGCCCACTATGTCCCTGGGGATAAATAGTAGATAAGACAGGTTCCTGTCTTAATAAGATGCACATTTGCATTTGTATGTGTGTTTGCAGGGGGAAGGAGGAAGGGGAGACATATGGTTTGGCTGTGTCCTCACCCAAATCTCATCTTGAATTCCCATGTGTTGTGGGAGGCACCTGGTAGGAGATAATCACATCATGGGGGGAATTATTTCCTGTGCTGTTATCCTGTTAGTGAATAAGTCTCACAAGATCCGATCATTTTATAAAGAGGAGTTCCCCTGCATGAGCTCTCTCTGTTTGCCTGCTGCCACCCGTGTAAGACGTGACTTGCTCCTCCTTGCCTTCCGCCATGATTGTGAGGCCTCCCCAGCCATGTGGAACTTTAAGTCCATTAAACCTCTTTTTCTTCCCAGTCTCAGGTATGTCTTTATCAGCAACATGAAAGCAGACTAATACAGGGAGTAAGGGAGTTTGAGGAGGGCAGAAAATAAACAAATAAATAATATAATTTCAGATGGTGATAAGTGCCATAAAGACAATAAGGTATTGATTTTCACAAGGGTGCCAAAACTATCTGGAGGAAGGAAAACTCTTAAAAAATGGTGATGAAACAACTGAATATCCACATGCAAAAGAATGAAGTTAGACCTCCATCTTACACCATATACAAAAAGTAACTCAAAATGGATCAAAGATGTAAATGTAAGAGAACATAAGTGTAAATCTTTGTGACCTTGGATTAGGTCATTGTTTCTCAGATATGAGACCTAAAGTATAAGCAATGAAAGAAAAGTAAATATAATAAATTGGGCTTCACAAAAATTAAAAAGTTTTGTGCTTCAAAGGACCCTATCAGGAAACTGAAAGACAACCCACATTCTGGGAGAAAATATTTGCAAATCATATATCTGATAAGGGCCTAGTATCTAGAATATGTAAAGAAGTCTTACAGTAAAAGAAGCAAACAGAAAAGAAAACTCAATTTAAAAAATGGGCAAAGGGAATGCTACTAAGAGATGCCAAGAAGAATCTGAACTGACAGGCTTGGGTGGGTTCTTCCTTTCAGTCTATGAGCATTCGATCTTACTCTTTTTGTCCAATCATATTTCCATACTTTGCTGAACCATGTTAATGTTTATAAACAAGGGCAGTTTCCCCGGATCTACAAGTCTTCACTCTGAAGACTGCTGTGTCACATGAACTGTGATCAAATAACTTTGTTATGCTCTTCTCCTATTAGAAAAGCAATGTAAACAGTGGACACTGAGACTCCAAAAGCAGGGAGGGGGAAGGGAGGCAAGGGTTGAAAATCTATCTATAGTGTATGTTCACTATTTGGGTTATGGGTTCACTAGAAGCCTAAACCCCAGCATTATGCAATATACCTATGTACCAAACCTGCATATGGACCCCTCTGAATTTACAATAAAAAAGAAGTGACTGCTCCCTTCTTCTGCCTCTGAATAAACTTATACCATAATGTTCCCCTCCCCGGTAGAATGGGCAAAGGGCCAGGCATGGTGACTGATGCTTGTAATTCCTAGTATTGTGGGAGGCTGAGGCGGGAAGATTGCTTGAGCCCAAGAGGGCAAGACCAGCTGGGGCAACATAACAAAGCCCCATCTCTACTAAAAATGAAGAAAAAAAATAGCTGGGTGCAGTGGCACATGCCTGTAGTCCCAGCTACTCAAGAGGCTGAGGTGGGAGAGTCACTTGAGTCTGGGAAGTCAAGGCTGCAGTGAGCCGTGATTGCACCACTGCACTCCAACCTGGGTGACAGTGAGACCCTGTCTCAAAAAAAGAAAAAAAAAATGGGCAAAGGTTTTGAATAGATATCTTTCCAAAGAAGATACACAAATGGCCAATAAACACATGAAAAAAAAAATGCTCAGCATCATTAGTCAAACACAAATCAAAATCACAAGGAGATACCATTTCATACCCACTAGAATGGCAAAAATAAGGAAGATGATGGCAAGTGTTGACAAGGCTACGGAGAAACTGGAACTCTCATACACCACTGGTATGAACACAAAATGGTTCAGCCACTTTGGAAAACAGTTCCTCAAAAAGTTAATGAGAAAGTAGAGAGAGGGAATATAGAGAAAGTGGGCATAGGGTAGTGATGGGATTATTTTAAGAGAAGGTTTCAGTAAGAAGGTAACATCTGAGTGGAGTATTTGTTGAATTAATTACTGGAGAAAGCACATAAACTTTGCTCTGCTCCCAGTTCTCTCTTCGTTTGTTTGTAAATAGCCTTTCTTTGATACATAAAACATTAGATTGTATCCTTCCCTACTCCAGTTCTACAGATTTGTGTAAAAGTCACTCTCAGGAAATAAAAGTCATCATTCTTTGATGAAAATGTTGGCCTACATGAAAATGTTGGCCTACAATGCTTCCTGGCAGAATTAGTTAACAAGTAACTTTCTAAACCCTAACAATTCTGTACATATATTTTTCTTTTTCTTTTCTTTTTTTTGAGACAGAGTCTCGCTTTGTCACCCAGACTAGAGTGCAGTGGCATGATCTCAGCTCACTGCAACCTCTGCCTCCCAGGTTCAGGCAATTCTCCTGCCTCAGCCTCCTGAGTAGCTAGGACTACAGGTGTGTGCCACCACATCTGGCTAATTTTTTTGTATTTTTAGTAGAGACGGGGTTTCACTGTGTTAGCCAGGATGGTCTCGATCTCCTGACCTTGTGATCCACCCACCTCGACCTCCCAAAGTGCTAGGAATACAGGCGTGAGCCACTGCGCCTGGCCATATATTTTTTCAAAAAAGAAAATTGTAGACATTTATGTACACATGCGAAATTCTGTTACATGTATATAATGCATGGTGATCAAGTTAGGGTATTTAGGATGTTCACTACTTGAGTACAAAACATTTTTGTGAAGTGTAGTCATCTCACCCTGCTATCAAATGCTGGATTTGTTTCTTCTATCTAACTGTATGTTTGTACCCTTTAACCCACTTCTCTTCATCCTTCTGTCACACCACTCACCCTTCGTGGTCTGTTATCTAATCTTTTCACTGTCTACCTCCATGTGATCAAAATTTTAGCTTCCACATGTAAGTGTAAAAATGTGATATTTGTTTTTTTGTGCCTGGCTTATTTTACTTAAGATAATGATCTTCAGTTGCATCTGTGTTGTTGCAAGTGACATGATTTTATTCTTTTTATGGCTGAATAGTATTCCATTGTGTATATATACCACATTTCCTTTATCCATTTATCCACTGATGGACACTTTGGTTGATTCCATATCTTTGCCATTGTGAATAGTGTTGCAATAAACATGCAAGTGCAGGTATCTCTTTTATATACTGACTTCTTTCCTTTGAATAAATACCCAGTAATGGGATTAGTGCATTGAATAGTATTTCTATTTTTAGGTTTTATTATTATTATTATACTTTAAGTTCTAGGGTACATGCGCACAATGTGCAAGTTTGTTACATAGGTATACATGTGCCACGTTGGTTGGACGCGCCCATCAACTTGTCATTTACATTAGGCATTTCTCCTAATGCTATCCCTCCCTCAGGTTCCCATCCCCTAACAGGTCCCAGTGTGTGATGTTCCCCTCCCTGTGTCCATGTGTGCTCATTGTTCAGCTCCCACTTATGAATGAGAACATGCAGTGTTTGGTTTTCTGTCCTTGTGATGGTTTGCTGAGAATGAAGGTTTCCAGCTTCATCTATGTCCCTGCAAAGGACATGAACTCATCCTTTTTTATGGCTGCATAGTATTCCATGGTGTATATGTACCACATTCTCTTTATCTAGTCTATTATTGATGGAAATTTGGGTTGGTTCCAAGTCTTTGTTATTGTGAATAGCGTCACAATAAACATACATGTGCATATGCCTTTATAGTGGCATGATTTATAATCCTTTGGGTATATACCCAGTAAGGGGATTACTGGGTCAAATGGTATTTCTAGTCCTAGATCTTTGAGGAATCACCACACTGTCTTCCACAATGGTTGAAATAATTTACACTCCCACCAACAGTATAAAAACTTTCCTATTTCTCCACATCCTCTCCAGCATCTGTTGTTTCCTGACTTTTGAGTGATCACCATTCTAACTGGTGTGAGATGGTATCTCACTGTGGTTTTGATTTGCATTTCTCTGATGATCAGTGATGATGAGCATTTTTTCATATGTCTGTTGGGTGCACAAATGTCTCCTTTTGAGAAGCATCGGTTCATATCTTTTGCCCACTTTTTGATGGGGTTGTTTGTTTTTTTCTTGTAAATTTGTTTAAATTATTTGTAGATTTGGGATATTAGCCCTTTGTTAGACGGATACATTGCAAAATTTTTCTCCCATTCTGTAGATTGCCTGTTCACTCTGGTGATAGCTTCTTTTGCTGTGCAGAAGCTCTTTAGTTTAATTAGATCCCATTTGTCTATTTTGGCTTTTGTTGCCATTGCTTTTGGTGTTTTAGTCATGAAATCTTTGCCCATGCCTATGTCCTGAATGGTATTGCCTAGGTTTTCTTCTAGGGTTTTTATGGTTTTAGGTCTTACATATAAGTCTTTAATCCATCTTGAGTTAATTTTTTGTATAAGGTGTAAGGAAGGGATCCAGTTTCAGCTTTCTACATATGGCTAGCCAGTTTCCCCATCACCATTTATTAAATAGGGAATCCTTTCCCCATTTCTTGTTTTTGTCAGGTTTGTCAAAGATCAGATGGTTGTAGATGTGTGGTGTTATTTCTGAGGCCTCAGAAATAGCATGTTATGTTCTGTTCCATTGGTCTGTATCTCTGTTTTGATACCAGTACCATGTTGTTTTGGTTACTGTAGCCTTGTAGTATAGTTTGAAGTCAGGTAGCATTATGCCTCCGGCTTTGTTCTTTTTGCTGAGGATTGTCTTGGCTATGTGGGCTCTTTTTTGGTTCCATTTGACATTTAAAGTATTTTTCTTCCAATTCTGTGAAGAAAGTCAGTGGTAGCTTGGTAGGGATAGCATTGAATGTATAAATTACCTTAGGCAGTATGGCCATTTTCACGATATTGATTCTTCCTATCCATGAGCATGGAATGTTCTTCCATTTGTTTGTGTCCTCTTTTATTTTGTTGAGCAATGATTTGTAGTTCTCCTTGAAGAGGTCCTTCACATCCCTTGTAAGTTGGATTCCTAGGTATTTTATTCTCTCTGCAGTAATTGTGAATGGGAGTTCACTCATGATTTGGCTCTATGTTTGTCTGTTATTTGTGTGTAGGAATGCTCGTGATTTTTGCACATTGATTTTGTATCCTGAGACTTTACTGAAGTTGCTTATCAGCTTAAGGAGATTTTGGGCTGAGATGATGGGTTCTCCAAATATACAATCACGTCATCTGCAAACAAAGACAGTTTGACTTCCTTTATTTCTTTCTCTTCCATGATTGCCCTGGCCAGAACTTCCAACACTATGTTGGATAGGAGTGGTGAGAGAAGGCATCCTTGTCTTGTGCTGGTATTCAATGGGAATGCTTCTAGCTTTTGCCTATTCAGTATGATATTGTAGGTTTGTCATAAATAGCTCTTATTATTTTGAGATACATTCTATTAATACCTAGTTTATTGAGAGTTTTTAGCATGAAAGGCTGTTGAATTTTGTCAAAGCCCTTTTCTGCATCTATTGAGATAATCATGAGGTTTTTGTCATTGGTTCTGTTTCTGTGATGAATTACATTTATTGATTTGCATATGTTGAACCAACCTTGCATCCCAGGGATGAAGCTGACTTGATTGTGGTGGATAAGCTTTTTGATGTGCTGCTGGATTCAGTTTGCCTGTATTTTATTGAGGATTTTTTGCATCGATGTTCATCAGGGATATTTGTCTAAAATTCTCTTCTTTTTGTTGTGTTTCTGCCAGGCTTTGGTATCAGAATGATGCTGGCCTCATGAAATGAATTAGGGAGGATTCCCTCTTTTTCTGTTGATTGGAATAGTTTCAGAAGGAATGGTACCAGCTCCTCTTTGTACCTCTGGTAGAAATTGGCTGTGAATCCATCTGGTCCTGGACTTCTTTTGGTTGGTAGACTATTAATTATTGCCTCAATTTCAGAGCCTATTGTTGTTCTATTCAGGGATTCAACTTCTTCCTGGTTTAGTCTTGGGAGGGTGTATGTGTCCATGAATTTATCAATTTTTCTAGATTTTCTAGTTTATTTGCATAGAGTTGTTTAGAGTATTCTCTGATGGTAGTTTGTATTTTTGTGGGATTGGTGGTGATATCCCCTTTATCATTTTTTATTGTGTCTATTTGATTCTTCTCTCTTTTCTTCTTTGTTAGTCTTGCTAGTGATCTATTTTGTTGATCTTTACAAAAAATCCGCTCCTGGATTCATTGATTTTTTGAAGGGTTTTTTTGTGTCTCTATCTCCTTTATTCTGCTCTGATCTTAGTTATTTCTTGCCTTCTGCTAGCTTTTGAATTTGTTTGCTCTTGCTTCTCTGCTTCTTTAAATTGTGATGTTAGGGTGTCAATTTTAGATTTTTCCTGCTTTCTGTTGTGGACATTTAGTGCTATAAATTTTCCTCTACACACTGCTTTAAATGTGTCCCAGAGATTTGGGTATGTTGTGTCTTTGTTCTCATTGTTTCAAAGAACATCTTTATTTCTGCCTTCATTTTGTTATATACCCAGTAGTTATTCAGGAGATTGTTCAGTTTTCATGTAGTTGTGCGGTTTTGAGTGAGATTCTTAATCCTGAGTTCTAATTTAATTGTACTGTGGTCTGAGAGACTGTTGTGATTTATGTTCTTTTACATTTGCTGAGGAGTGTTTTACTTCCAATTATGTGGTCAATTTTAGAATAAATATGATGTGGTGCTGAGAAGAATGTATATTCTGTTGATTTGGGTTGGAGAGTTCTGTAGATGTCTATTAGGTCCACTTGGTCCAGAGCTGAGTTCAAGTCCTGGATATCCTTGTTAATTTTCTGTCTTGTTGATCTGTCTAACATTGACAGTGGGGTGTTAAAGTCTCCCATTATTATTGTGTGGGAGTCTAGGTCTCTTTGTAGGTCTGTAAGAATTTGATTTATGAATCTGGGTTCTCCTGTATTGGGTGCATATATATTTAGGATAATTAGCTCTTCTTGTTGAATTGATCCCTTTACCATTATGTAATGACCTTCTTTGTCTCTTTTGTTCTTTGTTGGTTTAAAGTCTGTTTTATCAGAGACCAGGATTGCAACCCCCACTTATTTTGCTTTCCATTTGCCTGGTAGATCTTCCTCCATCCCTTTATTTTGAGCCTATGTGTATCTTTGCACGTGAGATGTGTCTCATGAATACAGCACACTGATGGGTCTTGATTCTTTATCCAATGTGCCAGTCTGTGTCTTTTAATTGGGGCATTTAGTCCATTTACATTTAAGGTTAATATTGTTATGTGTGAATTTGATCCTGTCATTATGATGCTAACTGGCTATTTCACCCATTAATTGATGCAGTTTATTCATAGCATCGATGAAAATTTACAATTTGGCATGTTTTTGCAATGGCTGGTACCTGTTGTTCCTTTCCATGTTTAGTGCTTCCTTCAGCAGCTTTTGTAAGGCAGGCCTGATGGTGATAAAATCTCTCAGCATTTGCTTGTCTGTAAAGGATTTTATTTCTCCTTCACTTAGGAAGCTTAGTTTGGCTGGATATGAGATTCTGGGTTGAAAATTCTTTTCTTTAAGAATGTTGAATATTGGGCCCCATTCTCTTCTGGCTTGTAGGGTTTGTGCAGAGAGATCCACTGTTAGTTTGATGGGCTTCCCTTTGTGGGTAACCTGACCTTTCTCTCTGGCTACCCTTAACATTTTTTCTTGCATTTCAACCTTAGTGAATCTGACAATTATGTGTCTTGGGGTTGCTCTTCTCGAGGAGTATCTTTGTGGTATTCTCTGTATTTCCTGAATTTGAATGTTGGTCTGTCTTGCTAGGTTGGGGAAGTTCTCCTGGATAATATCTTCAAGAGTGTTTTCTTGGTTCCAATCTCCCCGTCACTTTCAGATATACCAATCAAACGTAGATATTTGGTCTTTTCACATAGTCCCATATTTCTTGGAGGCTTTGTTTGTTTCTTTTCACTCTTTTTTCTTTAATCTTGTCCTCTTGCGTTATTCCACTAATTTGATGTTCAAGCACTGATATCCTTTCTTCCACTTGATCGAATCGGCTACTGAAGCTTGTATATGCTTCACGAAGTCCTTGTACTGTGGTTTTCAGCTGCATCAGGTCATTTAAGCTCTTCTCTACACTGTTTATTCTAGTTAGCCATTTGTGTAATCTTTTTTCAAGGTTTTTAGCTTTGTTGCAATGGGTTAGAACATCCTCCTTTAGCTTGGAGATGTTTGTTATTACTAATCTTCTGAAGCCTACTTCTGTCAACTCATCAAACTCATTCTCCATCCAGTTTTGTTCCCTTTCTGGTGAGGAGTTGTGTTCCTTTGGAGGAGAAGAGGCATTCTGGTTTTTGGAATTTTCAGATTTTCTGCTCTGGTTTCTCCCCATCTTTGAGTTTTACCTACCTTTGGTCTTTGATGTTGGTGACCTACGGATGGGGTTTTGGTGTGGATGTCCTTTATGTTGATGTTGGTGCTATTTCTTTCTGTTTGTTAGTTTTCCTTCTAATAGACAGGCCCTCAGTTGCAGATCTGTTGGAGTTTGCTGGAGTTCTACTCCAGACCCTATTTGCCTGGGTATCACCAGCAGAGGCTGCAGAACAGCTAATATTGTTGCCTGATCCTTCCTCTGGAAGCTCCGTGTCCCAGAGGGGCACTCGTCTGTATGAGGTGTCTGTCGGCTCCTACTGGGAGATGTCTCCCAGTCAGGCTACATGGGGATCAGGGACCCCCTTGAGGAGGCAGTCTGTTATCGGAGCTTGAACCCTGGCTGGGAGAACCACTGCTCTCTTTAGAGCTGTCAGGCAGGGATGTTTAAGTCTGCTGTCTTTCATTCAGATATGCCCTGCCCCAAGAGGTGGAATCTAGAGAGGCAGTAGTCCTTGCTGTGCTGCGGTGGGCTCCACCCAGTTTGAACTTCCCTGCCGCTTTGTTTACACTGTGAGCCTAGAACAGCCTACTCAAGCCTCAGCAATGGCAGATGCCCCTCCCCCCACCAAGTTCTAGTGTCCCAGGTCAATCTCAGACTGCCGCGATAGCAGCTAGCAAGGTTCCATGGGTATGGGACCCACCGAGCCAGGCACTAGAGGGAATCTCCTGGTCTGCTGGTTGCGAAGACCATGGAAAAAGTGCAGTATTTGGGCAGAAGTGTACCATTCCTCCAGGTACAGTCACTCATGGCTTCCCTTGACTAGGAAAGGGAAATCCCCCAATCTCTTGCACTTCCTAGGTGAGGCGATGCCCCACCCTGCTTTGGCTTGCCCTCTGTGGGCTGCAGCCACTGTCCAACAAGTCCCAGTGAGATGAACCAGGTACCTCAGTTGGAAATGCAGAAATCACCTGTCTTCTGCATCGATCTTGCTGGGAGCTGTAGACTGGAGATGTTCCTATTCAGCCATCTTGGAAGCAACCCTATTTTTAGTTTTTTGAGCAATCTTCGTACTATTTTCCATAGTGGCCAGACTAAGTTATATTCTTACCAACAGTGTTTAAGAATTCCCTTTTCTCTGTATCCTTGCCAGCATCTGATAGGAAAGGTATATGATAGGATGCTAAATGGGGCTTTTGAAAGTTTTTGTGGCTGGGAGTGGTGGCTCATGCATGTAATCCCAGCATTTTGGGAGACCAAGGTGGGCGGATCACCTGAGGTCAAGGGTTTGAGACCAGCCTGACCAACATGGAGAAACCCTATCTCTACTAAACATACAAAATTAGACAGGAATGGTAGTGCATGCCTGTAATCCCAGCTACTCAGGAGGCTGAGGCAGGAGAATCACTTGAACCTGGGAGGTGGAGGTTGCTGTGAGCCAAGATTGCACCATTGCACTCCAGCCTAGGCAACAAGAGTTAAGAGTGAATCACAGTTAAAAAAAAAAAAAAAAAGAAACTTTTTGCTATCTCCTTCAAATTGAATACAATTGGTGTTAAGTGGCCACTTAATCTAGAAAGGGGATCCTATGTTCATCTTCCACCTCCAACCTACATAAGAGAAAGGGTTCTTCAAAGGAAATTTGCATAAAAAGAGAGCAGCTCTTCCTATCTCTTTCTCTAGAATGCTCTCTTTCCTCCTCCCTCACAAAGACAAGTTTGATTTGGAGCTTCAAGATAATGACTGGTAGAGTCAAGACACCTGGTAGAAGCAGCACCTTCCTCATGGGTTTCCCTCTGCTACTACCTGAGCAGAACCTTGGAGAGTTCTTCGGGGAACCTAATATGGATCTCCTAGAGCCAAGTTTCTCAACCTCAGCATTATCAATATTTTGGGCTGCATAAATGTCTGTTGTTCGGGACTGTTCTGAGCATTGAAGGATGTTGAGCAGCATCCCTGGCCTCTACCCACTAGACACCAGTAGCAACTCCCCCTTCCCCTTTGTCCTGACCGAGTTCTGACAACCAAAAATGTTTTCAGATATTGCCAAATGTTCCCTAGGGGGCAAAATTGCTGCTGATTAAGAACTACTGCCCTAGTTTTAGAGGGTAATATCAATCTAGAGATTGATGCTTGACTCTTCCCTGGTGAAATCTGAAGGGAAGGGACTTCCTAGCTCTCCTTCTGATGACAGAGCAAAGATAATGGGTATGTGGGGGCTGCCTGAGCTTCTACTGCTTGGTGGAGCAAAGAAGGCAATGCTTTCCTTTCGGACACATGCTGTCCAAGTTAAATAGCCTTAAGTTACTGTTAAAGGACCCACTTGAAGGGAGCTTCTGTTGGACAGGAAAGCACTTTATTTTTATTTATTTTTTGAGACAGGGTCTCACTCTGTCATCCTGGCTGGGGTATAGTGGTGTGATCTCAGTTCACTGCAACCTCTGCCTCCCAGGTTCAAGTAATTCTCCTGCCTCAGCCTCCTGAGTAGCTGGGACTACAGGCATGTGCCACCACGCCCAGTTAATTTTTGTAATTTTAGTAGAGATAGGGCTTCACCATGTTGGCCAGGCTGGTCTGGAACTCCTGACCTCAGGTGATCTGCCCACCTCAGCCTCCCAAAGTGTTGGGATTATAGGCATGAGCCATTGTGCTTAATTGGAAGTCAAAGAGTTGCTTGCTTTCAATCAGGGTATTACAACCTTGACAGTATTAACATTTTGGACCAGATAGTTTTTTTTGTTGTTGTTGTGGGGGTTTCCTGTGCATTGTAAGATGTTTCGCAGCATCTCTGGGCTCTACTCACTGGATACTGTTGGTATATTCTCAGTCATGATGATCTTAGATATCTCAAGACATTAACTAATGCTGCCTGGGGGGGGCAAACATTGTCCCTGGTTGAGAAACACCGCTTTAGAAAAAGATGCATTGTCAAGAATCCTGCTATGGCGTTCTGGAAAACCTATGAAGTGTCCCATAAGGAAGTCAGTGTATTAGTTTCCTGGGGTTGCTGTCATAAGGCATCACGAATTTAGCAGTGCGAAACAACACAGGTTTATTGCCTTACGGTTCTGGAGGGAGGTCAGAGGTCCAGCAAAGATTCCACTGTGCTACCGTTAAAGTGCTGGCAGGGCTGTGTTCCTTCTGGGAGTGCTCCAGATAATCCCTTTCCTTGCCCTTTCCAGCTTTTCCACATGGCCCTCATTCCTTGGCTCATAGTTCCCAGCCAGCAATGGCATCACTTTGATCTCTGATTCCATTGTCACTCACTTCTCTGACTCTCACCCTCCTACCTAAGGACCCATTGGATTAAACTGGGCCTATCTGGCCAGGCATGGTGACCCTTGCCTGTAATCTCAGCACTTTGGGAGGTCGAGGTGGGTGGATCACTTGAGGCCAGGAGTTCAAGACCAGCCTGGGCAATGTGGTGAAACCTTGTCTCTACAAAAAAAAAAAGAAAACAATTAGCTAGACATGGTGGCTGGTCCCCGTCATACCAATTATTGAGAGGCTGAGGTGGGAGGATCACCTGAGCTCTGGAGGCATAGGTTGCGGTAAGCCAAGTTCAAGGCAATGCACTCTAGCCTGGGTGACAGAGTGAGACCCTGTCTCAATAAAATAAATAAATAGGGCCCATCTAGATAATCCAGGATCCTCTCTCCATCACAAGGTTCTGAACTTAATCACACCTGCTAAGTCCTTTTGGCTACTTAAGGTAACATATTCACACGTGCCACAGATTAGAAGATGGACATTTTGGGGAGCATTATTTTGCCCATCAGTGACAGGGGATTGGGGGCAGGGAAGTGCTGAGTATAGAAGGGCGGGGTCCCTGGCAAGGGCTCCACCCTTGGGCCTATTCCCATGGACCCAAGTGAGAATAAGCATTTCTGTTTTTGCACCCAAAAGGTTGCCTTTTGGCTCACCACGCCCCCCATCCTGTATCTGTATAAGTCCAAGACCTTAAGCAGACACAGACACAAGTGGCTGGATGTTGAGAGGAGCAGAAAGGCACAAGAGCACACCGACAGACACCAGCAGACACCGGCAAGCCATCTAGGGCAAGACGATGTGGAATTCGGTCAGGGGCGGTCGGAGAAGAGTCCGGACACTGAGTGGCCCGACTCCAAGGGAAGACTAACTTCCCATTCCATCCCCCTTCTGGTTCCCCATCCACCTCACTGAGAACAACATCCCCTACTCAATAAAACTTTGCATCCCTCCTCCAAGCCCATGTGATTCGGTTTTCCCAGTACCCTGGGACAAGAACCCAGGATACAGAAAGCCCTCTGTCCTTGCAATAAGGCAAGGGATCTAACTGAGCTGCTTAACACCAGCTACCTGCAGACGGCAAAGCTCAGAGAGTAAACTTTGTAACACATGCCCACTGGGGCTTTCTTTGGGAGCTGTAAATACTCAACCCTAGATGCTGTTATGGGGTTGGAGCCCAACAAAGCTCCCTAAGACCTGCTTGTCTTCATGTTCCCACTAAGGGTTTGAGCAGTGGGGCACTGAAGAATCAAGCCACACCCCAGTGGCATAATCTGCAAAGGGAATAAGGGAACTTTTCCTGTTTCATCAGTATTTGGGAACATGTCATCTAGAGGGCATTGAGTAGCCACATTGCACCGGAACTAGTTAAGTAATTACCTAAACTTTTTCCTCTTCCCTCCCTTCCTGCCTCCAGAAACTGGCAGCAGTTGAGCAAGCAGGGAAAGGAAGGTGAGGAAAAGAGATTTTATTGGATCCATTCTCATTGCTGGAACTGGGGTAAAGCTCTGTGGCTCAGGTCTTGCTGGAGAGAGGAGAGCACCTTAAAATGAGATGGGGTCTAACAGTTTTGATTGTAATAGGACTGAACGTGTTTTTAATCTTTTACCTAAAAATAATGTTGTTTTGATTTCTGACATGTCTAGACCTGGAAGCTTGCTCTTAAACACAGAAGAAAGCCGTTAAACAGTAAAACCAAAGGCAGTGATGGAGAGAGAAAAAGTTATCCTTCATGGTGCTTTGTAGAATCCGGTTCTTTGAATAAACCTGGAACCAGATGATTTTAGGGGAGGGGATTTCAAAATTCTGTGAAGCCCCCTCATGGACTGTGAAGGTCTTCCTAGAGAGGGTGAGGTTGCTGGGAGTTGTGCCAGTCGCTACCAGGAGACTGAGATGGTGCCTTGGGAAGCCCATGTTTTTCTTTTCTTTTTTTTTTTTTTTTTCTTTTCCTAGGACCACCAGACGTTTTTCTGTTACCTAGACATTTGGGGAAGACAGCAGAGGAAGGAGATAAGAGAGAAGTGTGAGAGAAAAGGGGAAAGACCTGGGCTGAGAGCCACCAGCCTTCTTGTGAGAGAAGAATACATAGACAATATTTTAAATCTGTGCTGGCGGAAAATGCTGGGGCATGTGGCCACCAAAGGGAGAGAGATACAGCTTGCCTCTCTGCAATCAAACTTTAAAATGCTTCCAATTTGTAAATGGATGGCTTGCTTAAACGCTAAAGCTATAACCAGGGAACTTTCCGGGGTTTCTTGAGGACACCAATCAAATGTCTAAACCCAAGTTTCTCCCCTCGTGGCTGGGTGAGCCTTCATCCTGAGTCCTTCACTTTTCTGGAATCCAGAAACACAGTAGGACAGGTTACTCAAACACTAAAACTTTGAGTGGAAATTGTTAATCTAAAACCAAAATTACTTATGGTTTTTAATTATATGTGATATAATTAAAAGGTAATATATTTATATATAATTTTGGTTTTTTACATATATATACGTATATAGATAGATATAGATATAGATACAGATATAGATATAGATATAGATATATTGAGACAGGTTCTAGCTCTCTCGCCCAGGCTGGAGTGCAGCGGCGTTATCACAGCTCACTGCAACCTCCACCTCCTGGGTTCAAGCGATCCTCCCACCTCAGCCTCCCAAGTGGCTAGGACCACAGGTACCACCATGCCCAGCTAATTTTTGTATTATTGTAGAGATGAGGTTTTGCCATGTTGTCCAGGCTGATCTCAAACTCCTAAGCTCAAGTGATCTGCCCTTCTTAGCCTCCCAAAGTGCTAGGATTACAGGCATGAGCCACCATGCCTGGCCCTATTTATATATAAGTTTGAAGACCATTTTAAGAATTCTGTAAACCGAAAATAAAATTACAGGCCCCCCAACATCTGAATGGACCCCTTCTCTTGGCCAAGGGCATTGCAAAGTTAACCTGAAAAACGCATTCAGGCCATGATGGAAAGGGGGAGTTGGACATGCCTCATTACCTCCTCCTCCCTTTTGGAATTCATGCCCAACTGACCAGCATTAACATCAACACAGACCTTAAGACTGATAGACTCTCCGTCTGATAAGAAACATTTACAATCTATTCTCTCTGAAGCCTGCTACCAGGAGCCTTATCTGCATGATAAAACCTTGGTCTCCATGAGCCCATATTGTAACCTAGATATTTCTTTCTATTGATTCTAAACCTGTAGATAATAACTCAACCCATTGTCAATCAGAAAATTTTTGAATTTGCCTGTGACCTGGAAGCACCCCCTTCCAGCTGTCCCACCTTTCTGGACTGAGCCAATGTACATCTTATATTGATTGATGTCTTTGCCTCCCTAACTGTATAAAACAAAGTTGTAGCCTGTCCACCTTGGGCATAGGTTCTCAGGATCTCCTGAGGGCTGTGTCATGGGCCATGGTCACTCATACTTGGCTTGGAATAAATCTCTGCAAATATTTTACAGAGTTTACCTCTTTAGGTCAACAATTAAAAAGTGACAAATATATTCTGATTGTTAGTTTTTCCATAAAAAAGAGATACAGTGATTTGGGTTTTTTGCTTTTTTTTTTTTTTTTTGTAGCTGAGGGGATGGGGGTGGGGGAGATGGAAGATTATGGAGCACCAAAAATGGTTGTGTGTTATATGAAGGGAACAAGATGTTAGAATATCTGTTTGAATGGAATGGAATATTCAGGATAAAGTGCAGCAGGTCATGAAGATAATGCAAGAAGACACAGGTATTTTCTGCCTTCCACATTAGTATAGGGCCTGAGAGAAATGCAAAGCTGGAGAACTGGGCTCAATCCTCAACAGAGCTTCAGGTCAGAGAGAAGAGCCACATAAGAGACTGATATGGTGGGTGGCAGCGAGGGAGGAGTGATAAGAGTTAAACAGAATTAACCTATCTCTAGGTCCTAAACAGGATTGAACTGTGAAAGCTCTACTCCAGCTTCACTGCAGATATTGGAAATAAGACATCATTTGTATACTTACCTCTGTGGGTACATGCTATCCTCATGCCAAAACGTTACATAGAATTATCTGACAAAGGAAAGAACCTGTGTAGCTGTATGTTTTGCTCAGATGGGTAGGCAAAAGTATGCAACTGAAGCTGAGTTCTGTCTCTCTCCGTGTATTTGTCCCTGTTTATTTGGGAACAGGTGCATTTTACTTTTAAATTTCATGTAGTAAACTCTTATTTTCTAAATTAAAGAGATATGCCTGTCCATGTGTTAGGCTATCAATAAATAAATTGGTTGGGGGAAGGAAGGTGGAAGAAAGAAAAGCGGAAAGAAAGGAAGGAGATCAGGAAGAGAAGGAATGAGGGAAGGAAAGAGGGAGGAAAGAAATGAAGACCTCCTTGTGTGTGTGTGTGCTTCTGTGCACTATCACACGGATTTGCTACAAGGAATGACATCTGAGGTTATGGAGGAAGTGAAATCTATGGGGGACTCTGAGGCTTTGGGCTGTGGCAGGAAAGCAGGAAGGCTTCATTGGTACCAGATCTCTTTGGAGGTTTGTGGTGGGGAGGAATGTGACTGTTCTTCCTCCGCAAGTGAGGGTAACAAACGTGACCATGATGATGGCATAGCAACTCTGTTGCTTGCCAGTCAGCTCACGGTCCCTTGTAAGGCAGATTACCCCAAAGAGATGCCAAATTGCCTTTCGCTGGGCGCATCAATACAGTAAATACCAGAGAGCCCTGTGCCACCTTCATTTACTGCCTGCATTGGGACCACTTGCTTTATCTCCCTCCAGTGGCGAGTCCTCCCTCCTCTGTTTGTATGTTTGATGCCATCAGCCTTATGTTCCGTGGTTGTATTTTTTGAAGGGAGAGAGGGTGGTTCTCTAGACTGTGTGATTCTCAGGAGGGATTGTGGTTGCTCTCATTTAGGGAGTGCCCTTTGTGCTGGGCTGTGGCTTGCAAATGTGTGCATTATAAGGTGCCTGGAACTTGGGTGAGCGTAGAGAATATTAAATGTAAAAGATTCTAGTTATATAGTGGGCCTTGATCAATATTTATGGAATTCAAAATGTTTAAATACTTATTCTTAACTATTTGTTTTTCTTTGTTGTCATTATTATTATTATTTGATACGGACTCTCGCTCTGTTTCTCAGGCTGGAGTGTAGTGGCGCCATCTTGGCTCACTGCAACCTCTGCCTCCTGGGTTCAAGTGATTCTCCTGTCTCAGCCTCCCGAGTAGCTGGGACTACAGGCATCTACCACCACACCTGGCTAATTTTTGTATTTTTAGTAGAGATGGGGTTTCACCATATTGGCCAGGCTGGTCTCAAACTCCTGACCTCATGATCCACCTGCCTCAGCCTCCAAAAGTGCTGAGATTGCAGGCGTGAGCCACCGCACCTGGCCTCTTTGTTCTTAATTCTATTTTCATTTGTTCTCTAACCAAGACCCCAAGTCTATAATGATCAAGAGGGTTGTTTTATTTTTGTCAAGTGGAAACCCCCATGTTTCTGAAAAGCAGAGTGGTGATGCTGGTGCCTGGGCTTTGGTTTGAATGAACCACTGATTTATTTGCAGCCACCGGGGATCTGGAGCGCAGATGCAAATGGCAGTTTTCCCTGGTAAGTGTTGGTGACAATTGAATCTTTCCCTGATTTGCATTCCCAAGGCCTGCAGGTTTTCAGAAAATCACATCTTATAGGCAGTTCAGTGGGGGGTTTATTTTCAATGTCAGTTACAAATGCCAGCCCATAATAATTCTTAGAATGAAAGACCTCTCATTTGCAAGGGAGAGGGTAGTTAGAGCCAGAATCATTCATTTAGCAAAAATTTGGGCCCCAAAATATATATACAGGAGAAGGGATTGTTGATGGGTAGAGAGGCCTGGAGATAAAGAGCAAGAGATGGGATAAATACAAGTTTGGAAGCCATTCGCTTGTGGGCGAATGACCTGAGCACTCAGAATGGAGGAGACACCTCAGGGAGAGCTTGTAGGGAGAGACAGAAAGGTGCATCCTGGCCCCATCCTGGGCATTTCTCTTTGAAATTCAGCCTTGTTATAATTCATTCCTAATTCTGATATCAGCAGTGAGGGTTCATCTAATCTACTCTCATCACTTCTTGGGCCTCTCAGCTCTCACTGGTCCTGGCTTTTGCCTGGAGATGATTTTACTCAAAATTCTAGTCCAGGATTTAGAATTGGTCTAAGTGCAGATGTGCATCAGGAATCTATTTCAAAATCCCAGATGAGCTCATACATAAAGTAAGGATTAATTTTTTATTTTGTGAACCAATTTTGTAAAGAAAAAAAAACAACAATGCACATTAGGAAAGTAATTCATTTAATTTCCATGACCCTCCCCCCTCCTATGCAATCCACCTCATAGGTAAAAGCATATTCTGGGCAAACTGACTCATTTCATGTCGCATTTATCCCACTCAAGATTGTCCCTCCTGCTTTGAGCATGGATTCCAGGTAAAGGTGGAAGGTGATTTGGGCTGGCCTCCAGGAAGTCACCACCTGCAACCTATTTTCTTCTCATCATGACATCTACGTTCAGTGTCACCTTTTCTTCTCCCTTGGGCTGCCTCTTCTCTTGCTGACTCCCATGTTCCAATGCTGGCAGCTCCGTCTTTGTGCTCGGCCATGCTTGTTGTACAGCAGCATTCCTCATTAGAATCCCATTACTTGATGGTCAGAGCAGGGTCTCCATGGTGATACAGGTGCAAGTGTAGCCAGTATTCTGCCACTGCATCTTACTTACTTGGCAGGCAAACTAGAGTTGGCCTAATTTCTGCTTTTATCATTTATGTGTTTGTTCTTATGCTTTTACGAAAAACCTGAAATAATGGTGAAGGAAAGCAAGTATTTGTCTAGAGTGCATGCTAAGAAGTCTCACATAGATGTGTTTCTTTATTTTAAGAAACCTTAAAATGTATTTTAAGTATCCTGACCACTTAACATATTGATGAAGACCTCTTACCAGGTCAACAATCAGCTGTTACCAACTTAAGCTTTCTGAACATTTTCTACGAAACAAATATTTGCCAGTAAGAAAAGGAAATTGGGAGCTGCCACTGCTTAATTAATTTGAAGCTTTGATAAGCTTTGCCAGAGAGTCACATAATAGAATTAGCAAGTTTCTTAACAGGTGAGAAAGCACATGAGCATAAACAAAAATAGGGTAAGACTATCATCAATGGGGTTTATGCATCGGTTTAAAAAGCCAGTTTGGGGGACTTTTATGACTCCAAATTAAAATTTGTGCAATATAAGATTGTCCAGGATAAAATATTTTGGGCACCAAATATTATGCTTCTGAAATAGATCCAGAGGTTCTTGTGTGATAAAAAAGTGTGTATAAGATTTTTATTTGATTTTTTGAATAATGTATTCACTACTTCCCTTTCTTCTGAGACTCCATAGAGAAAAAAACTATCATAATACTAAAGAGAGGGGAATGAGGACAGCCAAGAGTAGACTAGAGATTTCATCCTATTTCTCGGTTGAGGACAATCAGAAAAAGCATATTGTAGATGAAGTGGAGTAAAGGATGCTCAGAATATGAGGTGATGGGCCTCTGGAAATATGGTGGCTGGTCAGGCTGCTAGAAGCCTGGAGGGCCTTGGCTATCAGATTCCTAGCTTTGGATAGCAGGAGTGAGACATGGTGCAAAAACCAGAGGCATCATTAAAATTCTGTCTGACGTATAGCTGCATCACTGATGCCTTCCAATGCCTTCCTTGCCACTACATACAGAACCATCAGAAACCTTCATATTGACAATTCTTTTGTAGAAAAATTAAATACATTTCCAAGGAAGAACTAGGGCTTCTAGTGTAGATGTTTGCACATAGATTAAATCCTTTTTTTATTATGGCATTTTGAATTTCCAGGCTAATGTCAGATTCCACATCCACATACCTAAAAGAGGAGCCAGCCTGTCAAGGTGGCCCAGTTACAAAAGAGAGCTTCCAATCAGCCTTTCCATTCAGGAGACCGTTCTACTAGAGAATGATACCTACTTACCCAAAACAGCCTTTCCTTTTCCTTCATGAATTACTAATGAAGGATGATCAGAAATAGGAACAAAATCCACAGCCTGAAAGAGAAAGACCAAGATGAACACTAAGAGTAAATTACCCCTGAAGAAATAAAGATCAAAGAACACAAAAAAATTTAAACTTGTGTCCTTAGAGGAGGCACAGAAGATACTGCATCCATAAAATAAGAAAAGGATGCTATTAAAAATAAGCAATTGAGAAATGAGAAGGTGAAAATGTAAATTAGTAAGTCATTATGGAAAACAGTATGGAAATTCCTCAAAAATTAAAAATAGAACTAGCCATGTGATCCAGCAACCCTACTACTGAATATTTATCCAAAGGAAATCACTGAGAGGTATCTGCACCCTCAATGTTTATTGCAGCACTGTTTACAAGAGTCAAGATATGGGATCAACCTACGTGTCCACCAATGGATGAATAGAGAAAGAAAATGTGTTTTCTATATACACAGTGGAATACTATTTAGACATAAAAAATAATTGGAATACTCCTGTATGGTGGCTCACACCTGTAATCCCAGCACTTTGGGCAGCCAAGGCAGGCAGATCGCCTGAGGTCAGAAATTCGAAACCAGCTTGGCCAACATGGTGAAACCCTATCTCTACTAAAAATACAAAACTTAGCCCGCAGTAGTGGTGCATGCCTGTGATCCCAGCTACTTGGGAGGCTGAGGTAGGAGAATCGCTTGAACCCCGGGAGGCAGAGGTTGCAGTGAGCCGAGATCGCGCCACTGCACTCCAGCCTGGGCAACAGAGTGAGACACCATCTCAAAAAGAAAAAAAAAATTGGAATACTATCATTTGTGGCAACATGGATAAACCTAGAGAACATTATTTTAAGTGAAATAAGCCAGGCACAAAAAGACAAATACTGCATGATCTTACCAGTATGTGGAATCTTAAAAAGTTGATCTCATAGAAGTAGAGAGTAGGATAGTGGTTACCAGAGGCTGGGGAAGATAGTGAGATTAGGGGGCAAATGGGGAGAGATTGGTCAATGACAACAGAGTTACAGTTAGGAGGAATTAGTTCTGGTGTTCTATTGCACAGTAGGGTGACTATGTTAGTTAACAATGTTGTGTATTTCAAAACAGTTAGAAAGGCCGGGCACAGTGGCTCAAGCCTGTAATTCCAGCACTTTGGGAGGCCAAGGAGGGTGAATCACCTAGGGTCAGTTCAAGACCAGTCTGACCAACATGGTGAAACCCCACCTCTACTAAAAAAACACAAAAATTAGCCAGGCATGGTGATGCATGCCTGTAATCCCAGCTACCTGGGAGGCTGAGGCAGGAGAATCACTTGAACCTGGGAGGCGGAGGTTGCAGTGAACCAAGATTGCACCATTGCACTACAGCCTGTGCAATAGACAAACCAACCAACCAACAAACAAAACAAACATCAAAACAGGAAAATGTTGAATGTTCTCACTGTAAAGAAATGATAATTGTATGAGGAGATAGATATGTTAAATATCCTGATTTGATGATTACACAATTTATACATGTATTAAAATATCACATTGTACCTCATAAATGAGTAATTGTTAAATGCCAATTAAAAACAAAGTAAAAAAGACACAAGAGGCTTTCAGATATTAAAAGTATGATTTAAAATTACATCCAGGTAATATATGATTATAGTAAAAACAAGGTGAAGTCAAGGTAATTTCTCAGAATTCAGAGCAAAACTCAATCATTAAAAAGATAAAGGAAAAGATGAGAGAGACAGTTGTTTAACCCAGGAGGTCTAAGATGTGACTGAAAGAAGTTTTAGGTAGTTAAGTTAGAGACAATGGAGGGAAAAACGTTATTTTTTAAAAATAGAAGGAAAAATTTCAGTGCTGACAAAAAACATGTTATTTTAATTGGTAAGCCCAGGGTTGGTCTTACGTAATTTTCGTCAAGTGGAACATTCACTACAAATTTACTAAGACATGTTCATTCTCCCCTCTTTCTCCTGAAAAAAAAAAAAAAAAAACACATCAATTTTGTTTAGTGTGGAAGGGTGCACAGTGAAAAATCATTTCTCCTACAGAGTTCCTTGCAGGGGTGTCCATGTGACCCAGCTCTGCCCGGGATGTATATGCGATGCCTCGGCTGGGTGCAGTGGCTCATGTCTGTAATCCCAGCATTTGAGAGGCCGAGGTGGGTGGATCACTTGAGCACTGGAGTTTAAGACCAGCCTGGGTAACATGGCAAAACCCGTCTCTACTAAAAATACAAAAATTAGCCGGGCATGGTGGCATGTCCCTGTAGTCCCAGCTACTTAGGAGGCTGAGGCAGGAGAATTGCTTGAGCCAGGAGGTGGAGGCAACAGTGAAGCCAAGACCGTGCCACTGCACTCCAACTTGAGTGGCAGAGGGTGACCTTGTGTGGAAAAAAAATGTGATGCTTCATTGTGGAGAAGCCGTCGGTGACAATGAACAAGAGAGTAAGTGACAAGAAAAGAGTCGTAGGACAGGAAGCTGGAAGGATCCTAGGTCCTTCATGACTGCATGGAGTATTTTGTCCAGCCTCTAGACTTCATGTTACATTAAAAATATTAGGCTACAACTTCTTATATGCAGTTGTACAATACTAGTGAATCACCAAAAATAGAGAAGACCCTAAAAATTTCTAGAGAAAAAGAATATGAAAATGTACAAATGAAAAAGACACATTGCTTTCAGACTACCAATTAGTAACAAGATGATATGATTTGGCTCTATGTCCCCACCCAAATCTTATTTTGAATTGTAGTTCATATAGTCCCCATGTGTCATGGCAGGGACCTGGTGCGAAATGATTAGATCATGGTGGTGGTTTCCCTCATGCTGTTCTTGTGATAGTGAGTGAGTCACATGAGTTCTGATGGTTTTGTAAGCATCTAGCATTTTCCTTGCTTGCACTCATTCTCTCTCCTGCTGACCTGTCAAGGGGTGCCTTCCACCACGATTGTAAGTTTCCAGAGGTCTCTCCAGCCATGCAGAACTGTGAGTTAACTAAACTTCTTTTCTTTATAAATTACTCAGTCTCAGGTATTTCTTCATAGCAGCAGGAGAATGGACTAATCACAAGGAATCTTATAAGGTAATGAAATTTATTTTAAGTTCTTAAGGGAGATTATTTCAGACCTAAATTATATACTCAACAAAACTACCAATCAAGAATGAGAGCAAAATAAAAAAATTATAAACATTCAAGGACTGAGAGAGTTTATGTTCTCAGGTCACTTTTCTGAGGGAATTACTTGAGGATGTGTTCCAGTAAGAAAGTGAGAAAATAAATGAAGGGTAAGATATGAGATCTAGAAAATAGTTAATGGATATAATTCAGACATTCAGTGAAGGAATTTCCAAATGTGAGTCAGAGTTAGGGCACAATTGTTGAGACTGAAATAAGAGGATAAAGGGCTTTGAAAACGATGCTCCTGGAGCAAAAATGTAGATTACATCTGCTTGGTAGTAGTGTGATTATAAATCTGAGTTACTTTGAGGAGGTAGTAAAACATACGTGTGTATTTTCTGGAGGAGGGATCCAAACAACATAAAATAAAGCAATTGAGTAGAATTATTACAAACCCAACCTCTTGAATGCTACTGAGTCAGTATTGGATAATAAGAAAATAAAATACATTCGATTTTAAAAATTGGAGGTGTGACTGACATACTAAAAGGTATATATATTTATGTATATATATCTTGATGAGTTTGAAGACAAGTATATACCTATGTAAACCATCACCATAAACAATGCCATAAGCATAACCATCACTTCTAAAAGTTTTTTCCCTCCTTTTTTGTGATAAGGATATTTAACATAAGACCTACCCTTTTAACACGTTTGAAAGCAGTATACAATACAGGATTGTTAACTACATGCACTGTGCTATACAGCAGATCTCTAGGACTTACTCATCTTGTCTAACTGAAACTTTGTACTTTTTGACCCAAATCTTCTCAATTCTTCCTTCCTTCAGTCCTTGGTAACCACTACTCTGCTCTCTGCTTCCATGGGTTTGACTGTTTAAGATTTCTAATATAAGTGGGATCATGTAGTATTTGTTCTTCTATGTCTGGCTTATATCACTTAGCGTAATATCCTCAAGATTCATCTATTTTGTTGCCTGTGATAGGATTTCCTTCATTATAAGGCTGAATAATATTCCACTGAATGTGAGTGTATGTGTGTGGTATGCATATATACATACATATATATGTATTATATACACACACACATACAAATACTGCATTTTTTTATCCATTTATCCCCAAGTGGACACTTAGGTTGTTTTCATATATTGGCATTATGGATAATCCTGCAATGAACGTGAGAGTGCAGATACTTCGTAGAGATAGTGATTTCATTTCTTTTGGATATATATCAAGAAGTGGGATTGCTGGATCATACCGTAGTTCTATTTTTAATTTTTTGAGGATCTTTCTCCATAGTGTCCATACCAATTTACATTTCCACCAACTATACTTTTTTTCCATACAGTGCCTGTAGCAACTTGCATTCCCACCAACAGTCTACAAGAGTTTCATTTTCTCCACATCCTACCAACATTTGCTACTTTTTCTTTTTTGGTAACAGCTATTCTTACGTGATATATCATTGCTATTTACATTTTCCTGATGATTAGTGATGTTGAGCGTCTTTTCATATGCCTTTTGGCTATTTGGATTTTTTTTTAAGAAATGTATATTCAAATATTTTGCCCATTTTTGAATCAGGCTATTATTTTGCTATTGAATTGTAGAACTTCCTTATGTTTTGGATATTAGTCTTTTATCAAATATATCTTTTGCAAATTTTTCACCTGTTCAGTAGGTTGCCTTTTTACTTTGCTGATTGTTTTCTTTTCTGGGCAGTTTTTAATTTGATATAATGTCATTTCTCTATTTTTCTTTTGTTGCCTGTGCTTTTGGTGTCATATCCAAAAAATCATTGTCAAGGCTAATGTCAAGGAGGTTTGCCCCCCTTTTTTTTTGAGTTTTATTGTTTCAGGTCTTACATTTAGATCTTTAACCGATTTTAAGTTGTTTTTTTTGTATGGTGTATGATAAAGGTCCAATTTTATTTACTGTATGTGGGTATCTAATTTTCTGACACCATTTATTGAAGGAGGTACTATCCTTTCCTGATTGTATATTCTTGCCCTTCTTGTCAAAAATTAGTTTACTGTAAATGTGTGTATTAATTTCTGGGAACTTTATTCTGTTCCACTGGTTGATATGTATGTTTTTATGCTACTGCCATATTGTTTTAATTTCTATAACTTTTCAATGTATTTTGAAATCAGGGAGTGTGATTTCTTCTGTTTGTTTGTTTTTTTTCTTCTTGCTCAAGATTGCTTTGGCTACTGGGGCATCTTATGGTTCCACATAAATTTTAGATTTTTTTCTATTTCTATAAGAATGCCATTGCAATTTTGATGGGGTTGCATTGAATCTGTAGATCACTTTGGATATTATGGACATTTTGACAATATTAATTATTCCAGTGCATGAACGTGAAGAAATGTCTTTTCATTTATTTGTGATTTTTCAATTTCTTTCATCAATGTTTCAAAGAATAAATCGAAAGGAAAATTTATAAAACTATTTCGAGACAAATGAAAAGGGAAAGACAGCATACTAAAACTTATGGGATGCAGTAAAAGCAGCAAGAGAGAATTTTGCAGTGATAAACATCTACATTTCAAAAAAGATCTCAAATTAAAAACTTAAATTTACCCTTCAAGGAACTAGAAAAAGAAGAACAAACTAAGCCCTAAACTAAGTCTTTACTAAAGTTAACAAAAGGAGAGAAATAATAAGATTAGAGAAGGAATAAATGAAATAGAAAATATTTTAAAACAACTTAATCAATGAAATTAAGAGTTTGTTTTTTGAAAAGATAAACCTGACAAGATAAACAAAATCCTTTAAAAACTCTTCTAAAAAATAGAAGAGGAAACAGTACTAAACTAATTTTATGAGGTCAGCTGTATCCTGATATTAAAACCAGACAAAGACACCATACGAAAAGAAAACTACAGGCCAATATCCCTGATGAACATACATACAAAAATCCAGAACAAAATACTACAAAACAAACTCAGGAGCACATTGAAAACACCACGATCAACTGGGATTTATTGCTGGGATGCAAGGATAGCTCAACTTACGCAAATCAATAAATGTATACATTACATTAACAGAATGTAGAATAAAAATTATGTCATTATCATAGTCAATGCAGAAAAACATTTAACAAAATTCAACACCCTTTCATGATGAAAACTTTCAACAAATTATGTATAAAAAGAATGTGCCCCAACATAATAAAATGCCATATATCACATGACAAGCTCATAGCTCAAAGCTGACAGCTTTCCTCTGTCAAGATCAAGACAAGGTTGCCCACTCTTGCCTCTGCTATTCAACATAGTATTAGAAGTCCTTCCCAGAGCAATTAGGCAGGAGAAAGAAATAAAGGGCATCCAATTTGGAAAGGAGGAAATAAAACTATCTGTGTGCAGATGATATAATCCTATATGTAGAAAAGTCTAAAGACTACAAAAATCTGTTAGAACGAATAAGCAAATTCAGTACAGTTGCAGGATACAAAGCCAATATACAAAATCAGTACTGTTTATTTGCACCAAAAATGACCTATCTGATAATGAAATTTTAAAAAATGATAAAAATTATAACATCGAAAATAATGAAATACTTAGGAATAAACTTATAAAAGAAGTTGAAGGAATTGTACACAGAAAACTATAAAACACATTTGACTTCTATTGTGGAAATATTCTCCCTTGATTTGGGTCTATGGATTGTGTCATTGACCTTAATGGGAAGCAGTTTTCTGTCTTGAGTTGAGCAGTGTTTAGCCACAATATTAGAAATGCTATTTATTGGTTTTCCATATTTAAATCAACTTATAAATAAAGCATAGAAGACTGAACTATAGTTATAGAAAAGCATATGACAATGCAGAAGGAACATATTGCTTTCAGAAGTTATAAGGTGGAAAAGGGAAAGTGTTGAAGGAAGGATGGAGAGCTAACGTACTCTTTTTATAAAGTGCATTTTATGGGCATTGAGTATAAATATTTGAATAAGAAATGGAAACTAAAAATTATCACTTAACGATTTAAAGGCAATGAAAACAAGAACTGAAAATAGTAATACAACTCAAAATTTTAGAAGAGGACAAGGGTGAATAGTTTGAGAGTAATGTAAATGACATTTAAATTCTCACTTAAAAAAAAAATCTAGAGATGGGGTCTCACTATGTTGCCCAGGCTGGTATCAAACTTCTGGCCTCAAGGAATCCTCCTGCCTCAGCCTCCCAAAATGTTGAGATTACAGGCGTGAGCCACAGCACCCAGTCAGAAAAAGAAATTCCCACTTTTTATAGCAATGTGTCAATGAATATTATTTACAAATGGATAAAAAATATACGTACATGTATATGTGTATGTATTTGGAGTTGTGAGAGTAATCACCATAAAAACTAAAGCAAGAAATTGATAGAAATGTTGCTTTTGGAAATGTTAATTGGGGTGAGACAGGAGACTGCTGCTTTTCACAAAACACCTTCTTAGCGTTTAATTTTTTTCCCCCAGAAACCAGTATTACTTTGATAATAATAATTTTGAAAGTTTCATCATTTTGAAACAACCAATTTTGCTTCTGTATTTTTTGGGGGAGAAGATTTAAAAATGAGTAATATTATTATGTTTTTGTAAGTCTTCCCAATCTATTTTTTAAAAAAGGCCATACATGAGAATTTGAGTTATGACGAGTTTAACTTTCTACTAATCAGGCTATTTCACAGGAAAATAAAACCTCTCAACATTACCAGAAAGTAGGAGCAAACAATTGTGACATGTGACATGTTTTTACCAAATTACCTGTTACTAAGATGGTTGGGAGCTGCTTGCTAAGGAATCTCATCATTTCTCATAAATATTTTCTCCCAGGTGGTTTTCAATGGCTTTAATGCTCTACTTCCAGCTGTCCATGGCAATGTTTTGATAGTTGTTGACTTAATGTTTTCAATCCTGGAGAATGATGAGATAGGAAAAAGCATTTACAAAGTACACTTACCCCTTTCCTCTGCATCCATTATATTATTCAAAATCCATTTGTTAAGGTACAAGGAAGCATGCCATCATTTTGCATACCAAATACTTTATTTTTTTAAACAACAACAAAATCCTCACTAGGGATCAAATGAAAGGTAATAATGTTGTTTGTCTAACACACCTGGAACAGACATGTTTCTTCCTGGAAGGCTGTGAAAGGGTGTCAACAAAATGTCATATTACTTGTTGTTAGCTTTTAAGGATGGTGGATCTGAGGAACAATGGCTAACACAGATAAGTCATTGGTCCAGGGGAACCCCCAACAGGTGTCCATGTTTACAGACTGTCTTAGAGATTAGTCTACAAATGGGGGCAGTTCCATTCACCTTTTTCCTTTTAGGAATGTCTACCTTCTGGGGCCCTTTCCACTCCAGGTCAGAAGCCTGATGCCCAGAACCTACCCAGAACAGATTAAAATGATCTGTAGCATCCATTTCTTGACTTGAGAGTTTCAGGATTGTTCTTGCCTTTTGTTCTTTTGCCTTTATTTATCTCCTCCTAGAAGTCCATAGACACCAAAGTTCAGACAATGAGACTCTTAAGAAGATTCACTACAATTTCCTGAAGAGAAAAAAGAAATAGTGCCTCTATTTCAGAAGAGTTCCACCTAATACTTTGCAGAGGGAAATGGAGGGTAAAATACGTTTTGTTTAGAAAATTTTTCGTAGGTCAAGTTCTGGAGACTGGTGATTCAACATTAGTTGTTACCCCTATACAGCTGCTTTCAATAACAGGTATGGCCACCTTGTATCGGCCGTTTGCTATACATATATTATTTTATTTATTGTTCAGGACTCTCCTGTGAGATTAGCATTATTATCTTCCTCATTTAATAGATGAGAGAATTAAGATTTGCATAGGTTAGTTTTTTTGCTCAAGAATAAACAGAGTAGATGGCAGAGACTTAGAACTTTAACTTGAATTTAACTAGTCTTATCATTCCTTGCTTGTAGACACTTTCCACTCTGTGGTTATTTGGTTGTTGTTGCTGCTACTTTTGTTGTTAATTCAGTTTTCTCTAAGATTCAACCAAATTTTCTTCTCAAAGCACTTTCTTAATTACTGTTTTCTCAGCATTTTCTTTTCAGTTTGTCTTTAGTCTTTTTACAGGTACCTCTATCTGGCCTTTTCAACCCAACTGTAGGTTGTTACTCTTGGTCTAATGCCAAGTAGAAGAAATTCTTTCTGCTAAATGGCCAGTGATAGGGGAGATTTTATGTTATCACACGTATAATAGAAATGAAAGAGGTAGCTTGCTAGGGTTTATCATTCCAATGCTGATGGTGAATTAGCAACATTTTGTTTATTATATAGAAATCTGTTTACTGGGGCTCAAAAGAGCATTTCTTAAATTTATTGGGACACAGAAATATGTCCTCCCTTATTTCAAGTTAGCACACATTGAGAGTACTGCTGGCTGCCTGAGAATCACTAATTCTTGACCAGATATGAAAAAAATGTTTCTGGCTGAAACAAAACAAAGTTCTGGAAACACAGAGGATGGCAGTGGATGTTGTTAGCATTATAATAAGCATGAGTAAATTCTCAAGATTTAGTAGCACTGATATGGTTTGGCTGTGTCTCCACCCAAATCTCATCTGGAATTGTAGCTCCCACAATTCCCATGTGTCGTGGGAGGGACCCAGTGGGAGGTAGTTGAATCATGGGGACAGGTCTTTCCCGTGCTGTTCTTGTGATAGTGAATAAGTCTCACAAGATCTGATAGTTTTATAAAAGGGATATCCCCTGCACAAGCTTCTCTTGCCTGCCGCCATGTAAAATGTCCCTTGCTCTTCCACCATGATTGTGAGGCCTCACAGCCATATGGAACTGTGAGTCAATTAAACCTCTTTCCTTTACAAATTACCCAGTCTTGGGTATGTCTTTGTCAGCAGTGTGAGAACAGACTAATACAAGCACACACCACAAAACAGCTCATATTTTCTATTTATTCATTTCTTGAATAGATTATATGGTAATACCACTGAAAATTCAGAAGATACAAAATGTATAAAGTCTTCTTCCTGCTTCTTGTCTCCCAGTCACATAATTTACAACTGTGGAAGAAAATAACATATAAATATTTCTGGGCCAGGTGCGGTGGTTCACGCCTGTAATCCCAGCACTTTGGGAGGCTGAGGTGGGCAGATCACGAGGTCAGGAGTTCGAGACCAGCTTGGCCAACATGGTGAAACCCCATCTCTACTAAAAATATAAAAATTAGCCAGCCATGGTGGTGGGCGCCTGTAGTCCCAGCTACTCAGGAGGCTGAGGCAGGAGAATTGCTGGAACCCAGGAGGCGGAGGTTACAGTGAGCTGAGATCACGCCACTGCACTCCAGCCTGGGCAACAGACCAAGACTCTGTCTTAGAAAAAAAAAAAAATTCCCATTCTCTACCTCTATTTTAAGAAAACAATATTATTAATTTCTTATTGTATTCTTCCAGAGAAAATTAATGTATATGCAAGCACACATGTATTTAATTATTTTTAACAATATTGAATGCAAGTGATAGTATACTAAATGCATTGCTTTTTTTTTTTTTTTTTAACACTTTTTTTGTGCCTAATAGCACATTTGGAAGCCATTCCAAACAAATAAGTACATTTGGTTCCCTTCTCTTTCTTTCTTTTTCTTGTGCCTCTTTTAATATTTTCTTTCTATAGCTTCTTACATTGAACCTTTGTATTGCTATTAATTTGTATTGATGATATCCTTTGATTTTCCTATTTTTTCTATTATAAACAATGCTGTAACATGTGACCTGTACATATGTTATTTTCTGTGTTCAAGTATACATATTCTTGTTTCACTCATGTAAAATTCTTGAGTGAAAGTTACGTACCATCATAATTTTCATAGATACTACTAAACTGTACTTAAGGCAGTAGCAATTAACACTTCCATCATTTATGAGCTCACCTGGTCCCTATGATCATCAGCACAGTGTGTTATCAAACTTTCTGATCTTTGTTAATCTGATAGGTGAAAAAGTACATCTCAGAGTAGTTCTTATTTCTATTTCTCTTGTAGTAAGTCATGCTGAGCATCCTTTAAATTTTTAAAACACATTTCTGAAAGCAACTTAATAAATTAGAAAAATCTTCTAAATGTTATATAAAAACAAAAGGTTACAAAAATTTTATGTTTAGTATGAACCTAGTTTTGTTAAACTACACACATATGCGCACACACACACACACGCTTTAAAAGTTGTCTCTGGGTTGAAGGATAATGGATGATTATTAATTTTTATTTTTAAATATCTTTTCACATTTTATAAGCTTTCAATTTCTTAAGAGCCACCTTTATTTCATTTTCTGTAACTATCAGTTCATATCCTTTGCCAATTTTTAAATTCAGTAATTGTTCTTATTGATTTGTATGAGCTCCTAATATGTTCAGAAAATTAATCTTTATTTGGAATGTGAGTGGCAAATATTATTTCCCAGTTTCTTGTCTTTGACTTTGCTTAGGTAGTTTTTGCCATGTAGTATCTTTTTACTTTATGTAACCAGATTAAATAAATCATTTTATATTTGTTTTTCAGTTATCATGGTTAGAAGGGTCTTCTCAACTCTAAAATTATCTTTGAAGTCTCCAAAATTTCTTCTAATATTTAATAGTTCCTTTTTTAAAAAACATAAATTATTTGATTTATTTGGCCTAGTATAAGATGTGAGAGAGACATCCAAAATTTTTTCCACTTGGCTAGTTAGTTGTTCTAACATAATTTATTGAATAATCCATTATTTCTTTACTAATCTGCAATGCCACTTTTATCATATACTACATTCTCATTTTTCTGGATGTCTACTCTGTTTTATTGAGTATTGATTCCCACTGTCACACTACTTTGTGTTTGTTAGCTTTGTAACATGTGTGTTATTTCATGGGGTTAGTCCTCCCTCATTACTTTTTCATTTTCAGAATGTTTTGGACATTCTTGCTTCATTTTTTTCCAGATTATGTTTATTACTGTCTAAAAAATTTTTGGCATTTGTTTCAAATTACACTAAATGTAGATACATTTAGGGAAATGTTATATCTAATGACACTGACACTTTCCACTCAATAGCATGGTAGCCTTTCTCCTGTTCAAGTCTTCTGTGCGTATATCTGAAGCATTTAAAAGTAGTCTTCATATAGATTGTGATATGGACAGGATGCAGCAAAATACTAGGTAGAAAAGGGTGGGGTCCTTCTTGAAGCCCCACCCTCAAGCCGGGACCTGAAGCCCAAAGTGAGAACATGCATTTCCGTTTTCCCGCTGAAATGTTGTCTTTTCCAAATTACCCTGGCCCGCTCCACCCCCACCCCCGCCATCCTGTGCCCATAAAAACCCCAGGCTCCACTAGCAGCAGAGCGTCAGAGGAGAGAAGAGAAGCAGCAACTTGACACTGGCAAGAAGCAGCTTGGCTTAAGAGGGTCAGCTTGATGGCAGGACCTTGGAGAGGAGTTTGGCTGGAGATGGCCTAACTCCAGGGGAAGACCACCTTCCCGCTCCATCCACTTCCAAGCCCGTCATCCCACTGAGAGCAAATTTTATCAGCAATAAAATCCCCTGCATTTACCATGCTCAATTTTTTCCTGCGACCTGATGCTTCCTGGATGCCCAACAAGAGCTCGAGATACAGAGGGCTATCACACTGAGCTGTTAAACACTAAAGCCGTACATGGATGGCAAAGCTAAAGAGCACTGTAACACATGCCCTCTGGGGCTCCAGGGGTCACGGGTACCCCCCGAGATGCTGCCGCGGGGCCGCAAGGAGTTCTGCTCCTGTCAGCATCCAGAAGAACTCCTCCCAGTCCCTGCTCCCACGCACCTGCATGGGGCTGAGAGCTGCAGGCTGAATAAACAAGCCACTCCCTTTGCGAGGCCTATGAAGGAGCCAGGGAAAAATTTCAGTCGTGCTCATTTTTTTGTTAACTTTATTGCTCTAGTATCTTATCTTTTGTTGCTGTTTATTTTTTTCCTTCCATGCTTCATGCTTTTATTATTTAAAATAATATTTTAATTCCTTCTCTTGAGTTTTTTATTTATACAACCATCTGCAGATAATGATACTTACACCAGGAAACTTCCACTTTTAAAAAATTCTTTAAATTAATTTCACTTCTTCTAGTTGTACTGAATACTATGTAGGGATAACATCAGTTAATAGGGTAAGGGTAAACATAGTCATCTTTTTACCTGAATTTAATGGAAATAATAATGTTTTCTCATTAAGAACAATGCTAGCTGTTAAATTAGCCGGACATGGTGGTGCATGTCTGTAATCCCAGCTACTTGGGAGGCTGAGGCAGGAGAATTGCTTGAACCTGCGAGGTGGAGGTTTGCAGTGAGCCAATATTGTGCCATTGCACTCCAGCCAGGACAATAGAGTGAGGCTCCGTCTCAAAAAAAAAAAAAAAAAATGCTAGCTATTAAGAGATAGATATATTTTATCATGTTAGGAAATCACTTATTTTTATTTTAAGATTTTAAAAAATAATTAGGAATGGTTGTTGAATTTTATTTTTCAGCACTTATGAAAATTATTATATGATTCTTCTCTTTGATATTATTTATATGGTTAATTATATTGATATGTTTTCTAATATTAAACCATTTTACTTTTATGGAATAAACCTGTATTCTGGATTTAAATTTAATACTACATTTTATTTAGTATTTTTGTATAAACACTGATAAGTGAGGTTTATTTGTAGTTTTCTGGGAGACAATTTTTGTTAGGTTTTGATATCTAAATTATATTTATTTCACAAAACAAATTTGGAAGCTTCCTTTAACTTTCATGCTGTGAAACAATTTACATAGACTTCATGTTATCTGCTTTTAAGAAGTTGATAGAATTCCCTTGTGATCACCTGGTGCCAGTATTATTTGAGGAGTGGCTCTTCGCCACTTTCTGTAGCTCAACTGTGATGATTATTCTGCTGAGATTTTCTTGAAGTCAATTTTAGTAAATTATATTTTTCTAGGAACATCTATCTTATCTACGTTTTCAAACTCTAGCATAGACTTAAACAAAATAGTTTCTTAAAAGTACTGCAATTTTTCTGATTTGTAGTTATTTTTCTTTCATGTCTTATTTTATGTATTTATGCCTTTTTTCTTTCTTGATTATATAAGCTAATGATGCCAATTTTACTGACTGTTTTCAGTGAACCAGTTTTTGTATCCATTTTAACATTTTTATATTTTATTTATCAAATCAATCTTTAATACGTTCTGATTTCCTTAGATTTATTTTGTAATTATCCTAAATGCTTGGTTTATATTTATAATTTTTTATTTTTATAATTTTGTTTTATTTTTAGTTAACATGCAATAATTGTACATATTTATAGGACCCAGTGATATTTGGGTACATGTGTACCATGTGGGATGATCAAATAAGAGTAATCTGCATATCTATCACTTCAAACATTTCTTGTGTTGCAAACATTCAAAATCCTCTCTTCTAGCAATTTGAAAATACACAATAAATTATTGTTAACTATAAGTTAACCTACAGTGCTGTGGAACTCTAGAACTTATTTCCCCTATATAGATTTATATATATATATATTTTTTTTCCCCTGAGATGGAGTTTTGCTCTTTTGCCTAGGCTGGAGTGCAGTGTTGTGATCTCGGCTCGGCTCACTGCAACCTCTGCCTTCTGGTTTCAAGGGATTCTCCTGCCTCAGCCTCCTGAGTAGCTGGAATTACAGGCGTCCACCACCACGCTCGGCTAATTTTTGTATTTTTAGTAGAGACAGGGTTTCACCATATTGGCCAGGCTGGTCTCGAACCCCTGACCTCATGACCTACCCCCCTCGGCCTCCCAAAGTGCTGGGATTACAGGTGTGAGCCATGGTGCCTGGCCTAGATTTATATTTTTAACAATTACCTCTTTATATCTTATTTACTCATCTGGGCCCTTCCTGACTGGGCTGATCCACCACCACTATGATGTGCTATTCATTCGAGGTTTTATTACCTGTGCTTTCCCACTAGAGTGGAAGATCTGTGATGACAAGAGCCCTGTTCATTGTATACGTAGCACCTGGAATAGAATATGCCATATAGTTGGTGTTCAGCCAATACTTGTTCAACTAATAATTGAATGATCCTCCACTTATACACGTCACAGGACAGAAACAAGGGCTTACTGATGAGTTACATGAAGTGAGTAAGACAGAAGACACATCCATGATTGTTCCTAACATTCTGGCTCACCAGTGGAAATAATGTGGCACTATTTAATGAGTTTGTATGTTCTACTTTTGAGCTACCTCTCACATAGATGACTCAATATAGTTTTTATATTCTAAAAGATATTTAAAAATGAATTTTTAAAATTTGGCAATCGACTTTTTAGTACTGACATTCAAGGATCATCAGATATTTAAGGAAAGACTCAATCATGAGAGAAAACAAACTAAAACACATAGAAAAATGAAACCTGGAGGAAGAAAAAACATAGAGGGAGTAGAACATAGTTGAAACATGTCTAATGATTTTTTTTTCATTGACTGGAACTTTTTCTATTGAATATTGGGTATATAGGCGGAAATTGGTGGATTAGTATATTTACTAATGGGAAAAAGAGGATTGTCCTAATGTTGCCTGTCAAAGATTTTAAGGGCTGAAATGGGTCAGAGAGAAGAGAGATTGAAGGTTTGGAGACTGAGGAAAAGATGTGAGATAGTCATTGTGGGGACTTTAATGAATGACTTCTCTAGGGAAATATGGAATGGAAATGCTCAATGAAGTTACTCATTTGAGGCTGAGGAGCATGAATTTGTAGGAACATGAGCTCATCCAGTTATGAAATACTCTCAAGTAACACTCAGCTGCTTAGAAGCAAACACAGAATGTTAAATAGTCATTTAAATGTGGGGTTATTTCACATTTAGAAGGGTCAGGAAATTAGAGTATTGTATGATTTATTTATATAAAAGCTATATTAGGGAAATTTTCAAACATACTCTGAAATAGAATAGTAGAAAGAACTCCACGTGCCTGAAGCCTTGTTTTAAAAAAAAATAGCATAAGAATAACCCAAACCACCCCATTCTCCACTCCTTTGCCCTCTGTTGGATTAATTCAAAGCAAATCACAGATACAGCTCATTTCATCTGTGAATACTGAAGCTGTTTTTGAAGGGTGAGTATAATGATTGGCCAGTAATCCAAACTGAATACGAAAGGAAGAGAGGAGAGGCCTGATAGAGGGATAGAGAATATAGAAGTGTCAATGAATTGAAAGCCTGTGATGTTTCTATGGCAGCCCTTGAGCAAATAAAATGGAAAAATAAGAGGTAGTGATAGGAGAGTGATTTACTTAATGCTTAATTTGTGATTTGTTTGGATTTTTAATAAAAATCGATAGTGAGAGAGTCAATCAACAAAACAATGTGCACAATCCTTTCTCTCAAATCTTTTTTACTTAGCGATTCACTTTCTAATAGAAATCAATATAAATCTTTCAAAATTTTGAAATTAGTGAATACATGTTCTAAGTAGTTCAAACAATGCATCAAGGCATAAAATAAATTGTAAATATTTCATTTATTTCCCAGATACCCAGCGACACCACTCAGAAGACCTCTGTGAATTATTTTTGGTATATTTGTCCAGAAACTTTGTATGTACATATATATGCATACAAATATATAAGTATTATGAAAAAAAGAAATACAGATGGAATCATAAAATATCTCCTTGCTTTTTGCACGATGTATTGGAAATCTTTTCATCTCAGGAAACATGCGTCTATCTCATTTAAAAGAGGTTAACATAATATTCATTTCAGACATTCAATTCCCCTCATTCATGAATAGTGCAGCTGTGAAGAGGCTCTTGCACATATTTTTGCTTATTTATACAAAACCATGCTTAGAAAAAATTCTTAGTAATTTTTAGAATGAAAGGTGTTTTATGCATTATTAATTTTGATAAATAGTTCCACATTATTTTGGTTATATCTTTGAAAGATGGAGACAAAATGCATTTCAAACTTCTGCTCAGAAACCTTCCCAAGTAATCTAAATGTGTTTAAAAGGCATGTGGAGGGAGAAACAGAGTTTTCAGGAACTCAAGTTTCAGAACATTCTTTTATTTTGGTGGTTATACAACCCTGCTACACAGCAGAATCACCTGGAGAGCTTAGAAAATTGTGTAAGTTCTAACACTAGAAATTCTGACTTAATAGATCTGAGATTGGGTTTGAACATTGATATTTTCAAAAATCAACCCTGGAGATTCTAATGTGTAGCCCAGTGCGTAGAATCACTGCTTTAAAGAGAGCAAGGGGAGGTAGAGGGCTCAGGTAAAGAATATGACAGCACCACTAAGATTGTACCCATGAAGCAAAAGAGAAATGATCAGTCTCCTATATAAAAAGCCACATCAGGGGGAAAGGGTCAGATGAGGGTTGGAGAAGAAAAGAAGAGAGAAAAGAGAGGTCTAGGTGAGGGAATGGCAGAGCCGGTTAGGTCAGGTCCTGTGGTCTTCTTGGGTGCCAGTCACAGAGTCCACTCTTTTGGGTAAAGATGAAGTCGGTGCTGAAGCTGCTTCCAGGCTCTTCTCAACCCAGGGTTATCCTTAATCAGTAGAATTGAGTGGCTGGCAGGGTAGGCAGCCATGATGATCTGGCACAAAGTATTCCACAGACTGTTGATGTCAAACATGTTGGACAGGTAGATAAACAGAGCAACTGCATTGAAAATGTAGAAAATGAGAAAGTAGCTGGTAGCTTTGATGGCCCCAATGTGAGCCTCCATGCTAGGGTCCTTGGACCCTGTGGCATTGCTTCCCATGTATAGGGTGTGTCTCTTGAGAGAGAGGATCAGCAGAATGGCTGCCAGGATGAACATGATCAGAGGAATCACAATCCCCAGGTTAAAGAAAAAAGCCAGACTGACCACACTGATCTCAGAGAAGTATGTTTTCTCAGTGGAGTTGGAAGAGTGGATAGGGGAAGAATTGTCACAATACCCAGTGCAGATGTTGATGCAGAACATGCTGTGACTGAAGGAAATAAACACAGACAGCCATAGAAGCCAGGGTATCAATCCAGAAATTCTCCACCTCAGCTTGAGGAAAAGGGGGTAGGAGAAATTGGCAATCTTCACAAAGTAGAAGAAACTGAGCCAGGCAGCAAACCACAGGCTACAAAAATTTAAGAATATAAAACTTATTTTGAATGCATAATATACAGTGTCTTCAGAATAAAAACTTAGGGAGGTTGAGCTGATGGTAATTTCTAACATCATGAGGCTCTGGAGAGCTATTCTGGATACACTCAGGAAAACCAGGATCCTGCCACTTGTGGAAACTGACTTATTTTGAACCCATTCAGCTGCATGTATAGCCGTGATGAACCCATTTGCAATGATACCAGTGAGGTATTCAGCAAGTAAAACTGCTAAAGTTAAGGTGATGAGAAATGGCGACAATTCACTTTCTGCAGGATCGCAGAGTTTAATCATCCTGAGCTGTTGCTTCTCTTTGGTGTTTGGAGGAAAACATCTCCCTAGCATTTGATGGGCAGATTCTTGATAACTCCCAGTATTCGTGTCACAGGAGGAAGCAGTTGATGCATCATTTCCAAATTCACTCTATTTGTTTATTTCAGAATTCTTAGCTCTACATCTAGAGATGCAAATGTTGGAAGGATTTGGTTTCTAGTCCTCTCCCTATTTTTGAATATGTTGGTAGTAGTTCAATAATGAGGCCCAGGGAAGCACTTGAGTAGACTCTCTTGAAAAGCAGCTAACATGGTACTGAGGTCCGTGTTCTTTGGTAGCTTCAGTTAATTTGAACACTGGTTGACTGAGTCATCATTTAACTTACTTTCACTTGTGACTGCAGAAAATGACTGAAAATAACTGCTACACACACACACTTCTTATTTTGTGCTAGGAAGTGTTCAAATTATTTATTTATAATGACTACATTTAAACCTCACAATAACCTTATGAGCATGTGCTTCTACTACCTCCATTTTGCAGATGAAGAAACTAAGACATACAGAGGTTAAATAACGTGGTCAACATCACACAACTAGAGTGTGAAAGAACTGGGATTCACACCCAACTCACCTGGTCCCAGAGTTCCTTCTCTTATCCACCACGTTATGCTGTCTAGACCTGTGGATTCTTTTGTGTGCCCAAGACGAAATGCAGGGTTGATTCCACTGTGACATTTTTTTCCTGGTAGCCTTTTATGTCCCTACCCCTCTCAAGAAAAATCAAGAAAGCAAGAAGACACTGATTTTCAAGAGATAGGACTCTCTTTTCAAAGTAAATTACTTGAGAGGTAATAAATTTAATTATACATAAAAGATCATACACACACAGACACATACACACATTCACCTTTCATTTTAAGCAAAACTAGGAAAATAAGAGTTGAAGGTAAAACTCCCTAGTTCTTAGTAAGGTAAGCGTAGGGTGCTGAGAGTAAAAGCAATGCCCTAATTCATCCAATTTTGGAATATTAAAACCAAAAGAAAGGAAAAAAGAATCACTTTTATCTTAAGGAAGTTTTTCCTGAATTTAAAATGTAAGCATAGGACACATAATGATAAAATGAACTTTTCATTTCAGAGTAAATTAATTTTTATGAATGTATATGACTTTAAAATAATGATGAAGTAATTTTCATAAAGAGAAGGTTGGTGGGTGAGAAGTCTCAGAAAATCTTTATAACATTTGGTTTTTACTTAAAGCTTTTTAAAAACAAGGCAAGAACTCATAAACGTTTTCTGGCTTGATTTATGATTTTAGATGAGTTGTTATGAATTTTACCATCTCATTTGAAAATCTCTATTCCTGAACAAATATTTCCCTTGAATACAGTGTAACAGACAACTGCTCCTCCCTGCTTGTTTCTGCTCATTTGCACGAGTAGGCCTGGAGTATCTCAGGACCTCCAGTTTGGTTTTAAGGAGGATTTTTCTTGCCACTGGCTTTCCCCTACTTTTGCTGATCCAGGCTTTCAAGAGTGGGAGGAGAAACAGGACAGGGTCCCTTCAGAGGCTGTTGTGTCTTTCCTCATTTGATTTGCTTATCCATGTATCCCACTCCGAGCTCCTAGCCCATGCCGGACACCCAGGAGGCAGTACATAGATACTTGCTGGGTTGATGTATGGCCTTGGCGAAGACCTTCAGCTCAGAGAAGCTCTTTATGAGGGACATGAGGGGGAATGGCAGTTTCACATCTCCTCAGATTTGAAAATCTGCAGGTCCTATGCCTAAATCGAGTGTCAGAGCATAAACAGCAAGGCTGAGGGAGAACACAGCAGACCGTGAAGAACATCTGTGTAAGAAACACTGGTCGGTGACAGAGAGGACAAATGAAGGGGAAGCAGAGACAGAGCAGCAGGATGAGAAAGAGCTCAGACAGGGTCTGGCTTCACAGTGTAGGGTGCTGCAGAGGCTATGGGCAGCAGCTGGCGCCACAGACATCACCAAAGGTGTTTCAGAAGACGCTCTGCTTGCCATAGCTTATGAAGGAGGTGCTTCCTGCAATGGAAAGAGTTTTGTTCATGGAAATTTCCAGGGGCAATCTGAGGGGGGATGAAATAACCTTTCTGGGTGAAAAGATGATCTTCTTAAAGTAACACTGTTGGACTAGTTCCTAAATGGCGCCTTCAGTTTCCTAAATACATCTTGGATGTATTCAACTCCTATTTCTAATATTAGGTTGGTGCAAAAGTTAATTGTGGTTTTTGTCATTACTTTAAAAAAAGGCAAAAACCACAACTGCTTTTGCATCAACCTAATAATTAAGGAAAGCTCATGAAGAAAACTCTGATCCATTAAGGACATAGGGAATAGTTTTTAAAAGTCTAGTTTATTTGGCTATATTTTTAACTTATTATTGTGAAATAACTTTTGACATAGAGATGAGTTGTAAAGATAGTACAGACAATTCCCACATACCCTTCACCCAGCTTCCACTAATGCTTACATCTTACATAATCATGGTACAATGATCAAACGTAGGAAATTGGTATTGTTACAATACGATCAGCTCAATTTTTGGCTTCATTTGGACTTTTCCAGTTTTTCCACTAACGTCCTTTTTTTCTGTTTCGAGACCCAGTCCAGAATGCCACATGGTAATTCATTGTTGTTTCTTTCGTCTCTTCCAATTCAAAACAAATTCTTGGTCTTTCTTTTTCTTTTATGACGTTGACAGTTTTGAAGAGTCCTGGTCAGGTATTTTGCAGTGTATTCTTTGATTTGGGTTTGTCTTTGTTTTCTCATAATTATACTGGGTTAATGGATTTTGGGGAAGAATACCACAGAGATGATGTGCCCCACTGACTGCAGGGACCCATGATGTCAGTGACTTTTACTAGTGATGTTAACGTGATCACTTAGTTAAGGTGGTATCTGACTAGTCTCTCTACGATAAAGTTACTCTTTTTTTCCTTTTGTGCTCTATCAATTAGAAGTAAGTCACTGAGTCTGGCCCACACTCAAGGGGAAGACTTCACCTCCCAGAGGAGAACTCTTGAAGAATTTGTGGACATTATTTTAAAAACCAACACAGAAATATTCTGTAGGAGATACTTTGAAGCTATGCAAATATCTTCTTTTTCCTAAAACTCTGATCCACTAATTTGAGTATTCATGAGGACATGCTGCCTGCAGCAATTAACATTACTGTGGCGTTATACTTTTTTGTTTTCCTCTTTCCTTTCACCTTTATTAATTAGAATTCTTCTTTAGGAAAGAATCGTTCCTCCTCTCCCACTTATTTACTTCATCAACATTTATTTGTATCCCTGTGCACTCATGGATTTTTATTTTATGTTTTGACTTGCAACTCCTATCAAAAATCAGTGGACTATATTTGTGTGGGTCTATTTCTTCACTGTCTCTTCTATTCTTTCTTTCTATCTATCTATCTATCTATCTATCTATCTATCTATCTATCTATCTTCTGTCTACCCTTTTGTAAAAAACACACTGTTTAATTATTATAACTTTATAATAAGCCTTGAAGTCTGACAGTGTGAATCCTCAAACTTTATTCATACTTTTCAGAGTTGTTTTACTGTGAGTGGAGTCTCTGGAAAAATGTTTGAGCAAATTCTTTTCAGCAGTAACTTTGGTTAATTTTAAGATTGTTTTTCTTTAACTTTCTGCAGTTTTTCTACCACAAAATGCAGTTTGGATTTTATTAATATTATTATTATTTAATATGTCTTGCTTGGCATTCAGAAGGGACTCTAGATATAACACTTTATATATATATTTTTTAAATTGAAAAACTTTCAGCAATTATTATTATTATTATTATTTTTGAGATGGAGTCTTGCTCTGTCACCCAGGCTGGAATGCAGTGGCATGACCTTGGCTCACTGCAACCTCTGCCTCCCGGGTTCAAGTGATTCTCCTGCCTCAGCCTCCTGAGTAGCTGGGATTACAGGCACGCACCACCATGCCTGGCTACTTTTTGTATTTTTAGTAGAGACGAAGTTTCACCATGTTGGCCAGGCTGGTCTCAAACTCCTGACCTCAGGCCATCCACCTGCCTCGGCCTCCCAAAGTGCTGGGATTACAGGCGTGAGCCACAGTGTCTGGCCCAGCAATTATATCTTTACATACTGCTTCTCAGACTTTTCTTCCGTTCTCTTTACCTGGAATTACAATTAGACTCAGTTTTTCTTAACTGTTTTTGCAAGTTTTTAATATTTTTGACTCTGTATTTTATATTCTGAAGGCAACTATGTAATTTACCATGTGTGAAAAGGGTGCAACAATAATTAAAAGTATATGATTACTTAAAATACAAACTTATTGGCTCAAATTACTTTTATTATTTGTTGGTAGTCTGATTAAATAGATCTATTCTAAAAGTATTCTATGAAATCTTTCTAAAAACCACATATCCTGCTTTCTAAAGCAAAATAAAAAGTATTTCTTTGTATTACCTGAACATTAAAAATAATATAAGCAGACAGACAATTTTTTGTTACATATTAATTTATTTTTTAATTTTAATTTTAATTTAATTTAATTTTTTAGACAGGGTTTTGCTCTGTGCCCAGGCTGAAGTGCAGTGGCATGATCTCAGCTCACTACAACCACCACCTCTTGGGCTCAAGCAGCCCTCCCACCTCAGCCCAGTAGCTGGCACTACAGGCATGCACCATCATGCCTGGCTAATTTTTGTATTTTTTGTAGGAATGAGGTCTCACTATGTTATCCAGGCTGGTCTCAAACTCCTGGGCTCAAGTGATCTTCCTGCCTTGGCCTCCCAAAGTGCTGGGATTACAGGAATAAGCCACCATGCCTGGCCTTTATTAATGTACTTTAATGAGCTTTTTAGTTATATTTATTTCTGATACCATGCCATTGATATTTTTTCTGAATAATGTATTTTTTTAAAAATACCTGTCTTGATTGCTCTTATTTTTGTGAAATTGCCTACAGTATTCTTTTAAGTTGCATTTTATGGTTGACACATTTGAAGTTATTGACACTTCAATGAACTCTTCTCTGATGACTGAGAAAATAAGTTCTTTATAGGTTGAGATAACTAGTGTGTGTGAAGTAAGTTCTGCTACATGGAGGCTGTTCTCAATTGTAACTTTTAAAAACTGAATTATGTAAATATTTTAGCTTCCATTCAGAAAACCTTTCTTTAAAATATTTTGTGACAAAAATAATCAGGTAAATTTTCTCTATTAATGATTCTTTTAAAGGTTTCACCAAATCTAAATCACGGAAAATTCTAGTCTTCAATTTTACTTTATTATAATACAGGATATCTATTTATCTAATCAAAAATAATAACTACACCAAAATATTCCTTTCTAGAAAATGAGATATTCTAGCATAATTTTTAAATTTTGAAATTATATCTTCTCCATCATTGAGCATACATGACTTAATTTGTTTAGTTTCTTTACTACTTTTGTAGGGATAAATGTCAATACTCAGTGTCTTACTATTTGTAAGTTGTGTTTCAATCATTGTGATTTTCTCAAAGCTTTAAAAGCTGAACCATTTTTTTGTTGCATTTGTTTAATACTTTGATGATATATTTCCCTCTAATTTTCCACAAAAGCAATCAAAATTTAGAGAAATTATTTACCAAAACATTCAATATTATTGTAAGAAATTTTGGTTCATATACAAAATACTTCTTCAAAGACTCAAACATATGTAAAGAATGATTGATGAGAGGGAACAAAAAGAGAGAACAAGCATGTTGCTATGCTGAAGTATTTTTAGTATTCAAGATGAGATTCATCATACAAGTTTAGTAGGTCAGTTATTCTGCCGACATAAAAAATTTTGCAAAGTTTATCAATTATAGCTTCTGTTTTGATTGATAAAGTATCTCTGATTACTTGAATATTTTTAATTATGTTTGTACCTCAGAAAATTTCAATGGTCTTCATATTTCACAGATGTTTTAATTTAGTAAGACCCTAAGCCTTTACTGTGACACTGTGCTCCACTAAAATTTGTGTTTATGTTATTAACTGCAAAACAGATAATTTAAAATTTTGCCTTTTTAAATGAGTTTCAGTAGCACATACTGAAAGGTCAGATATTTCATCTTCAACAGAAATAACTTTTTTTTTTTTTTTGAGACAGAGTCTCACTCTGTCACCCAGGCTGGAGTGCAGTGGTGCAAACCTTGGCTCACTGCAACCTTCGCCTCCCAGGTTCAAGCAATTCTCCTGCCTCAGCCTCCTGAGAAGCTAGGATTACAGGCATGCACCACCATGCCCCGCGAATTTTTGTATTTTTAGTAAAGGTGGGATTTCGCCATGTTAGTGAGACTGGTCTCGAACTCTTGACCTCAGGTGATCCACCCATCTTGGCCTCCCAAAGTGCTGGGATTACAGGCATGAGCAACCTCCTGGCCAGAAAGAACTTTTAAAAGCTTTACTTTTATTTCATGAATGGGATGAACACAATCTAACCATTATTTGAATTAACTAATTTTTTGATTTGAAACACTCTGGTAAAATTGATACAAAACTGATGTCACGTAATTGGGAATTTTTTCTTCTACAGATGGATGCAACATATTATTAGCTTTCAATTCCCTTTTTTGTACATGCACAGAAAAACCTTGGAATTGAAAATGTATACTTGGGAATTATACTTCTTTCTTTCCCATTTAGAAGTCTTTTATTTCTTGCCTAATTGCTCTGGCTAGGACTTTCAATAGTATGTTTAATAGAAGTGGTGAAAGTGTGCGTCTTTGTCTTGTTCCTGATCTTAGAGAGCAAGATTTTAGTTTTTTATCTTGAGGATGATGTTAGCTGTGGGCTTGCCATATACGGACTTTATTATGTTGAGGGACATTCCTTCTGTATCTAGTTTGTTGAGACTTTTTTTTTATGAAAAGGTGTTGAGATTTGTCAATCTTTTTTTACTGCATCTGTTGTGAGGCTTGTGTGATTTTTGTCCTTTATCCTGTTAAGTGGTATATGACATTTATTGATTTGCATTTGCAAAACCATCCTGGCATCTCAGGGATAAACCTGACTTGGTCAGGATGTAAGGTTCTTCTAATGGGCTGTTTAATTCTGTTTATAATATTTTGTTCAGAATTTTAAATTTATTTTCACAGGGATATTGGCCTGTCATTTTCTTTGCTTCTAGTGTCTTTGTCTGGCTTTGATATAAAGGTGATGTTGGGCTCATAAAATAATTTGGAAGTTTTCCTTTTTACATTGTTTTGGAAGAGTTTGTAAAAGTCTGGCATTAATTCTGTAAGTGTTTGGCAGAATTTACTAGTGAAGCCATCTGGTCCTGAAATTTTTTTTTGTTTGGAAATTTCTTTGTTTGGAGATGTGGCACACATCTGTAGTTTCTGCTCCTCGGGAAGCTGAGGCAGGAGGATCCCTTGAGCCCAGGAGTTCAAAGTTACAGTGATCTGATCTTTTAACTTTGATTTTTTAGAGACAGGATCTCACCATGTTGTGTAGGCTGGTTTGGAACTCCTGACCTCGAGCCATTCTCACATCTCAGCCTCCCAAAGTGCTGGGATTACAGGTATGAGCCACCACACCTGGTCAAGTTGGGAGGCTTCTGATTACTAATTCAGTCTCCTTACTCGTTATTGGTCTCTTCAGATTTTCTGTTTTTCATGATTCATTCTTGATAGGTTGCATGTCTCAGGAATTTATTTCTTCTCATTTATCTAATTTGTTGGTGTTTAATGTTCATACGAATCTCTTAAATGTCCTTTTCATTTCTGTAGCATCAGTTGTAACGTTTCATCTTTCATTTCCAGTTTTATTTGTTTGATTCTTCCCTCTTTATTTCTTACTTAGTTTAGATAGCAGTATTGGACCAAAATGAAAGGTCACACTCTACTGAAAGATAGAAATCAGATGCATCTTCTGCAGATACACATTGATGTCATTTTAGGCATCGTCTTTTTAAAGTGGCAACTAATTTTTCAAGTCAATGTTGAGGCTCCCGCAGCAAATTTGGTCTAGGGCTTTCAAGTAGTCAGTGATGTTATTATAGCCATTACGATAGATGGTAAATGGCAACAAACATATTGTGCAAGTTACATGTTCATCATCAACTTCCTTGAAAAATGAAAATTCAGTAATTAATTTTCATTATCATACATTTTGTTTTCTTGAGCTCATTATGCCAAAAGCTTGATTGAAAAAAATGTCAAATAATAAAATAAGTAGTTGTAGATATTTACGCCTTACAAAAAATGACAAATTATCATCACAGGAACATTCAGACCTCTCTTTATATGTTCTATAACAGGACTGCTCAGCCTCTATTTCCTACTCACTTTTCCTATACAGTGAAGCTATAATTTCTCACCTTTTCCCACTGTTCTCATCAACTAGTGATCTGAAGTTTTCATAAAATTCTCAGGTCACAGCAAGAGCCTTGGCACGGCTGGTGAGTGGGGCGGGCTGGCCTTGGCAGCAACATTGTTTACTTTCGCATTACTATCTATGGCTGGAGAGAGAGGGCTGTCCTGAGCCACTTGCTTAGGAGTGCACTTTATTTTTGCAGTAAGTTCCCTGGATAGCATCCTTCAAAAAGAGGTATTAGCGTCCTTCTATTTACGGAAACTATAGGGAACACCCAGCTGGGTTTTTAGGGGAGTAGCTCATATATTACTAGAGAAGACCTTCGTAGAAGTTGGAGTACAAAATGAAAGTGCCAAATTCATCCTGTCATATTTTAACGTAGCAGACTAAAAATTAAAAATAGGGCACAAATGCTAAATCTAGAGAGGGCACTGGAGCAAAAGGCATAGACTAATATGCTTGTGGGAAATTTCTCTAGCTCTAGCAAAATTCTTTAACATCATATTCTAATTTACAACTATTATTGGGTCCATTTCACAGTTTATTCCTTTTATTTGTGTCTTTAAAAACTTCAGTGAATATATTTTTCCTTTGCAAAATTTCTAATTGGTTACTTTTCCTGTTTACTTCTTTTTGTTTTATTTCTGCCCCTTTAAAAAAATTTCTGCCCTTTTAAGATTATACCATTAGTTAAACATTAGCCCGGCATTAGGTTTCTATGTTGTGTCTTACAGTTTGGGTCTGGTGTTTCATCTTGAACCAGGGAGTCTCTCCTTTCTCCATAGTCACCCTCCCTGTCTAGCAGTTTCACTGTGTTTCAGTCCCTTCTTCCTGGTGCTGTGGTTTCCCAGTGAAGAGCCAAGATTCTTGCCTGGGGCTAATATTGTTGGTATTGCAGATACTTAGTTTCTATGAGTTGCAGCTCTTTCAGGTGTGTACATTTCTGGTAAACACCTGACTCTGGTTATATGTAGTTTTCCTTCAAAATGGTGTCTTTTCCTCTTACTATATTTCTATTTTTTTTTTTTTTTTTTTTTTTTGAGACGGAGTCTCGCTGTCACCCAGGCTGGGGTGCAGTGGCATGATTATGGCTCACTGCAAGCTCTGCCTCCTAGGTTCATGCCATGCTCCTGTCTCAGCCTCCCGAGTAGCTGGGACTACAGGTGCCCGCCACCACACCTGGCTAATTTTTTGTATTTTTAGTAGAGACGGGGTTTCACAGTGTTAGCCAGGATGATCTCGATCTCCTAACCTCGTGATCCACCCACCTTGGCCTCCCAGAGTGCTGGGATTACAGGCGTGAGCCACCGCGCCCGGCCCACCTCTCACTACTTTTCTGACCCTAACACCAGACTAGAATTTTAATGAGTTTTACAAAATTTTGATTTTCTTGCTAAGGACCATAAAAATGTGTCCTTAGCTGAAAAGCCTACACCAAAAGAAACATATCAAATGTCTTGTAACCATTTATTGCCACTGATATCTGATTTGATGCAATTGTTTTCTTTTTCTTTCCTTCCTGTAGGAGTTGCTGTTGGGGCTCCACTGTCTTTCCTTAGTAACGATCATTCTTGAACATGGTGAAACTTATTTTAGTTTGTGCTCCTCCAGGGACAGACTTTAAGACCAAGATTTGAGTAGAAATTTTTTTAGTTTTTAATTTTTTTAATATTCAGACAATATAAGGTTTTAAAAAATAATGGTACATTATTAGGCCAGTTACCACAGTGGAACACTGAAGCTTCATCCTGAGAGGAATCTCTGGCAAGTGCTGTGAAACATGTGACTCATAGTTCTCACATCTCACAGACAGAAAAGCGTGGGTTCTCCATGCCAATTTTCCCATCATTGGTTGAGGGTTGCTCTTCAGGATTTTTAGTGACCCCATCCCCACTTACCCCTGAGGTCTGCAGTGTGTGGGCAAAATGACCTTTCCTGTCTCTGGGGAAGTCCACTAGCACAGAGAGGCAGGTATGGCAGGTTGAAATTGCTCAGAGGGCACAGGGATGGTAGGGTTCGAGGGATGGACAAGGCACTAACGATAGCTCCCACGGCTTCTTACTGTACACACCTGCAACTCCAGCCTTGGGGAATCTGTTGGAGTGCAGGACCATACTTCTCCTCTTTGTTTCTGTGAGACTGACTATTTTAGTTACCTCCTGTAAGTGGAATCTTGCAGTATTTGTACTTCTATGCCTGGCCTATTTCATTTAGCAACATATTCTCCTGGTTACAGGTTCATTCATGTTTTTTTGTTTTTGTTTTTGTTTTTTGGAGACGGAGTCTCACTCTGTCACCCAGGCTGGAGTGCACTGGCGCAATAGTGGCTCACTGCAACCTCCGCCTCACAGGTTCAAGCAATTCTCCTGCTTCAGACTGCTGAGTAGCTGGGATTACAGGTGTGCACCACCATGCCTGGCTAATTTTTTGTGCTTTTAGTAGAGACGAGGTCTCACCGTATTGGCCAGCCTGGTCTTGAACTCCCAACCTCAGGTGATCCGCCCCTCTTGGCCTCCCAAAGTGCTGGGATTGCAGGTATGCACCACATGCCTGGCCAGTATTTCCTTTTTTTAAAGGCTGAATAACATCCCATTATGATGTTACATATATACAAATATATATGAACATTCCATAATATTCCATATATATATATAAATTTCTTTATGACACATAAAGAAATTTTTGAGAGTTTTATTATAATTTCTTTACCCATTTATCCATTGGTTGTTTCTATATCCTAACTAATTATTGTGAATAATCCTGCAGTGAACATGGAAGTGCAGTGCTGGTATCTCTTCAAGATTTTGATTTCACTTTTTTGGGTACATATGCACAAATGAGATTGCTGGATCATATAGTGGTTCTATTTTTATTTTAAGGAAGCTTCATGCTATATTTCATAGCAGCTTTACCATTTTACATTCTCAACAACAGTGTACAGCATTCCAATATCACCTCCTCCTCCCCAGCACTTATCTTCCTTTTTTTAAAATCATAACCACTATAACAGGTGTGAAATGACATTTCCTTGTGGTTTCGATTTGCATTTCCTTGATGATTAGTTATGTTGAACACCTTTTCATATGCCTGTTAGCCATTTGTATGTCTTCTTTGGAGAAATAGCAATTCAACTCTTTTCTCCATTTTGTAACTTTTTTTTTTGTTTTTTTTATTAGACGGAGTCTTGCTCTGTCGCCAGGCTAGAGTGAAGTGGCACAATCTCGGCTCACTGCAATTTCTGCCTCCCAGGTTCAAGTGATTCTCCTGCCTCAGCCTCCTGAGTAGGTCGGACTACAGGCACCCGCCACCATGGCTGGCTAACTTTTTGTATTTTTTTTTTTTAGTAGAGATAGGGTTTCACCATGTTGGCCAGGATGTTCTCAATCTCTTGACCTCGTGATCCACCCTCCTCAGCCTCGCAAAGTGCTGGGATTACAGGTATGAGCCACCACACCTGGCCCATTTTGTAATTTTTATTTACTTATTTACTTATTGCTATTGAATTGTAGGAGTTTCATATATTTTTTGGATATTAAACCCTTATCAGATACATGATTTGCAACTATTTTCTCCTATCCCACAGGTTGCCTTTGAATTGTGTTGATTATTTCTTTTGCTATGCAGAAGTTTATAGTTCGATAAAAACTCTCAACAAACTGGGTATAGGAGGATTTTTTCTCAACATAATAAAGGTCATATATGACAAACCTGCAGCTACTATTAGAAGCAACAGTGAAAAACAGAAAGCTTTTCCTCTAACACCAGGAACAAGATGAAGATGCCCCCTCTCGCCATTTCCATTCAACATAGTACTTGATATGGTTTGAATTTGTGTCCCCTCCCGAATCTCATGTTGAATTAGAGGAGGGACCTGGTGGGAGGTGAATGGACCATGGGTAGGGATTTTCCCCTTGCTGTTCTCCTAATAGTGAGTGAGTTCTCGCGAGATCTGATGGCTTAAAAGTGTGTAGACTTCTCCCCTCGCTGTCTCTCCTGCCACAATGTGAAGAAGGTCCTTGCTTCCCCTTCACTTTCTGCCATGATTGTAAGTTTAGTGAGACCCCCCACCAACTCATGCTTCCTGTAAAGTCTGCAGAACAGTGAGTCAGTTAAACCTATTTTTGCATAAATTACCCAGTCTCAGATAGTTCTTTATAGCAATGTGAAAATGGATTAATACAGTACTGGAAGTTCTAACCAGGTCAATTAGGCAAGAAAAAGAAACAAAAGGCATTTAAATCAAATCACAAGGCATTCAAATGAAATCAGAAAGGAAGAAGTAAAAGTGTCTTTGCTCATAGATGACATGATACTGTATGTAGAAAATCCCAAAGACACTTCCAAAAAACTTAGAATGAATAAACAAATTCATTAAAGTTACAGGATATAAAATTCACCTATGAAAATTTGTTGAGTTTTTATATACTAACAATGAATCATCTGAAAAGGAAATTAAAAAAACAATTCCATTTACAAAAGCAGCAAAGAGGATAAAATAGAATAAGCCAAACCAAGAAGGTAAAGGACATACACACATATCAAAACATTGATGAATAAAACTAAAGAAGATACAAATAAATGGAAAAACATCCTGTGTTCATGGATTGGAAGACTTAATGTTGTTAAAATATGCATACTACCCAAAGCAATATATGGATTCAATGCTATCCCCATTCAATCCCAATGGCATTTTTAATAAAAATAGAGAAATTGATCTGAAAATTTATATGAAAACACAAAAGACCCCAATAGCCAAAGTGATCTTGAGGAAGAACAAAGCTGGAGGTATCATACTTCATGATTTCAAAATATATTACAAAGCTTCAGTAATTAAAACTACATGATACTGGTGTAAAGACATACACATAGACCAATGTAACAGGATAGAGAACCCAGACATAATCCTACTTATGTATGGTCAACTGATCTGTGACATGGGTACCAAGAATACATAATGGATAAAGGATAGTCTCTTCAACACATTATGTTGAGAAAATTGAATATTCACATGCAAAAGACTAAAACTGAAATATTATTTTATGCCATACACAAAAATCAACTCAAAGTAGGTAAAATACATTAAAGATTTAAACATAAGACTTGGAACTATAGAACTCCTAGAAGACAACACAGAGAAAAAAACTTCTTGATATTGGCATTAACAATGATTTCTTAGATATGACAACAAACGCACAACAACAAAAACAAAAATAGACAGCAGGGGTATATTGAACTAAAAAACCTTAACTTTGGATGGATTGGAATGGTGTACTGGTAGTGTTTTATTAAAACATGAATAATTATAAGTAAGAATAATTATAAGAGTTAGGGCATTGGATGACTACTATGATTGGTTATAGAAACTCAGAAGGCGGCCAGGCGCGGTGGCTCACACCTGTAATCCCAGCACTTTGGGAGGCCGAGGCAGGCGGATCACGAGGTCAAGAGATTGAGACCAACTTGGCCAACAAGGTGAAACCCTGTCTCTACTAAAAATACAAAAATTAGCTGGGTGTGGTGGCACGTGCCTGTAGTCCCAGCTACTCAGGAGGCTGAGGCAGGAGAATCGCTTGAACCTGGGAGGCAGAGGTTGCAGTGAGCCAAGATCATGCCACTGCACTCCAGCCTGGCAACAGAGTGAAACTCCATCTCAAAAAAAAAAAAAAAAAAAAGAAGACGAAGAAGAAGCAGAAAAGAATAATAAGAAACCCAGAAGAAATGACAGGGTCAGATAGGTATAGGTCAATGATCAACTCAAAATATAGTTTCAAAGTCAGAAGGCAGTTTAAAAAGAGTCTCACCTCTTGCAATTTTCAGTACACCTACAGAAAATCAGGGATGCTGCAAGTCAGACCTAAGATTTCATAGTAATGATGGCAGATTTAAAAAGGATTGAATTCATAGCCTTAGCAAAGATTCCTGTGATAAAGTTAGGACCCTTGTGAGGACTAAATGTATTCTAGGGTTTGGGATTAGGGGATTTGGATAGACACACATAAGAACATTGAATCCCCAGGTTCGCTGAACCTTTAAAGTTTGCTAGAAAAGAGCAAACTTCCTGTGCATAGAGACCATGCACAGACCTCATCTGAGATAATGTTTTGTCTTGTTCTTGAAATTTGCCCGTCTCTTTCAACTCAATTATTTTAGACAATCACTAGGGCCAAGTATCAGTATGGCCCAAGAAAGGAAGGACTGTCCCTGCAATGGAAAGGAAAAGATTACTCACCAAAGTGCTGGCTAACTTTTATCAACAGGAATGAGATGAAGATGCCTGGGAATGGATTTTGACCATTTTGAATCATAGAAAACACTATAAAAGATTAGTTAGAAAGAATTTATTGACACAGAGGCTGTATTAGTTATCTATTGCTGCGTAATGAATTCCCACAAATGTAGTGCCTTAGAAAACATGCACACACATTTATTATCTTTCAGTTTCTGGGGTCAGGAATTTTGGGCACAGATTAACTGGGTCCTCTGCTTCAGCATTTTTCACAGGCTACAGTCCAGGTGTTTGCCAGGGATATGTTCTTTCTGAAGGCTTAATTATGGAAGGGCATGGTTGTTGGCAGCATTCAGTTCCCTGTGGGTTTTGGACTGAGGGCCTTAGTTCCTTGCTAGCTGTTGGTTAGAGGCCACCTTCAATTTCTTGCCATCTGGGTCTTTCCAGAATGGTAGCTTGCTTCATCAAACCTAGCAAGGGAGAGAGTCTATTAGAAGGCGAAAGTCACCGTCTTATGTAATCACATAAGCACATCTCATCATCTTTGCTGAATTCTATCAATTGGAAGCAAGTCGTATTAATAGTTTCAGCCTAATCTCAAGAAGGAGATTACAGAGTGGCATGAACACCAGGAGTCAGGGATCATTGGGAATCTTGGAAGCTGCCTACCACAGAGGTACTCTCCCTTTGCCCAGGATTTAAGTTATTGACAAAGGATGCCTGGAGCTCCTTCCTTTGGATTGGCTTTATGAAGTTTGGGAATATTGTGTGCTAAGGAAAATTATGTGGAGAGGCTCAAACTATTTTGGCAGAGTACTAAGGAAGGATTCAAGATAATTAGATATGCAAGTCAAAATGGATATACTGTATAAGGACAGAAAACCAATCAGGTGGCTTTATTGCCTGAGAAGACCCAGAATAGGTACACTTCAGTAGTTAGGTAAGGAATGTACTGGTGAGACAGCCCCTGGAATTGCTGACAGTTTTGGTGATCTAGGTCGGAGTTGGGTAGGCAATGCCTCTATGAAGTAGGGTTCCTTTGCAGCAAAGGGGGATTATAGGATACTGGGCCAGGAGAGGCCTACTATTGCCACTACAATGTTGGAGGCAAAAGGGAACATAGTTACCGTGACCGCAGTTACGAAAGAGCAAAAATAGGCAGCAATCACAAAATAGACAAAAACTAAAAAACAGCAAAAACAAGCAAAAATTACAACCTGGAGGTCTTGACCCACAGAGATATTTGGTGATGGCTAATACGCCATAATGTTCTTAGGAGAAATGTAAATGGAAAGGTAATAATGAATTGCATGACTTAAATATACAAAAAGTTCAATATCGAATAAGCAGAAAGCTAATACTGGCAAATATAAAGGAAAGTCACAATTTTTCACCTACTTTCCAGACCAGAGTTAGTTTTCAGAAGCATGACCTATTTTATTTATTTATTTATTTATTTATTTATTTATTTATTAGATGGAGTCTCACTCTGTTGCCCATACTGGAGTACAGTGGCATGATTGTGACTCACTGCAACTTCCACCTCCTGGGTTCAAGCGGTTCTCTTGCCTCAGCCTTCCAAGTAGCTGGGATTACAGGTGTGTGCCACCACACCTGGCTAACTTTTGACTTTTTAGTAGACATGGGGTTTCATCATGTTGGCCAGCCTGGTCTCAAACTCCTGACCTTAGGTGATCCACCCACCTCGGCCTCCCAAAGTGCTGGGATTACAGGTGTGAGCCACCAGGCCCAGCCACATGACCTGTTTATTAAAGGGGAGACTAGGTCCCCTTGAAGAAGGACCATGCAATAACGCAGCATATGTTTGTAGTAGATGAAAAGATTCCTTTGATCTTTCTCCAAAGAGACTTATGGCCATTTACGATGGCCTCAGTGGTAGGGTAGACTTAAAGGAAGCCAGGTGATAAATAAATGGGTAGTAGTCTAAGTCCATTTCACAGCAAGTACATTTTTTTTCTCATCCTGTGGTCATTTCTCTGACACCTGAATGCATAACTGAGGAGAATATAATCTACAGATGCAGAACTTTCATATCTATTCCGTGAGTTATGGAGCAATCACTATTATGATTCAAAAGGTCAAATGGAACCCTGTGAAAGTGCATCCTGCAGCGAAGAGAGTAAGTCACAATTCCTCCTACTGGAATGATAGTGATAAGTGCTACTCTTAAACAATTAAAGGATGTACATGCGGTGGTCTGCTTTATAGCTCCATTATTTCAGCAGTGTGCCTCACACAAAATTAAACAGATGAAAACAGACCATGGGGGGCTACTGTAAACTATTAAAAAAGTTCCACTGACAGCTGCTGTGTCCCATGTGATATCTTTACAAAAACAATCAACACAGTCTCTGGTATTTGGCATGCAGCTATTAATCTGAGGAATGCTATTTTTTTTCAATTCCCATCAGAAAAAAATAAGAGTAGTTTGCATTCACCTAGTTGGACTGTCATATACGTTCACAGTTCTACCTTGAGACCATATTAACTTTGTTGTAATATGGGTCCTTTGATCCTCCTGACATCCACAGGACATAATACTAGTTCATACATTGATGATATTGTGTTAGTTGGATCCGATGTGCAGGAAGTTGGCAAGGACTCTAGATATCCTAGCAAGACACATTCACAGTGAAAATATTTAAGGGCCTACCACATGAGTGAAGTTTTTAAGGCTCAGTGTTGTACCTTGAACAACCTATCACTAAAAAAGAGATGCAGAACCGTGCCCAAAATTCCTGACCCCAGAAGCTTAAATTTTGGAGGCAGCATTTACTGCATTCGACAATGATATATTCACTTGCATTGTAGGCTGACTCACAGACACCAGTTTGGAGTAGTATCTAGAGAAAAAAAAAAAGGGCTCTGCAGCAGGTTCAAACTTTGATTTAAGCTGTCCTTTATTTTGGCCATATCACCTGGCAGGTCCTACGGAACTCAGAGACTATGGTAGGTTAACGATGCTGAGCATAGTCTCTAGTAAGTCCCAGGGAGAGAGATGCTGGGTAGACCAATAGGCCTCTGAAACAAGGCCATGCCATCTGCAGCAGAGAACTTTATTTATTTATTTATTTATTTATTTAATGTATTTATTTATTTATTTTCTTAAAAGATTTAGAAGACCATCAACTGTACACACACACACACACACACACACACAGCCGTACAAAACAATCTGAGAAATCTGAACATTGACTGGATATTTGATGGCAATAGGAATGATTATTAAAGATGTGATCATAGAATTGTGATTACATTTTTATTCAGTAGGTTTTTGGGGAACAGGTTGTGTTTGGTGACATTAATAAGTTATTTATTGGTGATTTCTGAGATTTTGATGCTCCTATCACACGAGCAGTGTACCCGTACTCAGTGCGTAGTCTTTTATCCCTTACCTCCCTTCCCACGCTTTCCCTCAAGTCCCTAAAATCCATTGTATCATTCTTATGCCTTTACATCCTCATAGCTTAGCTCCTGCTTATGAGTGAGAACATGCATTGTTTGGTTTTCCGTTCCTGAGTTACTTCACTTAGAATAATGGTCTCCAATTTCATCCAGGTTGCTGAAAATGCTGTTATTTCATTCATTTTTATGACTGAGTAGTATTCCATTGTGTGTGTGTGTGTGTATATATACGTATATATATATACACATATACATATATACACACACACATATATGTATATATGTATATTTACCACATTCTTTATCCACTCATTGACTAATGGGCATTTGGGTTGGTTCCATGATTTTGCAATTATGAATTGTGCTGCTATAAACATGTGTGTGCAAGTATGTGTTTTGTATAATGACTTATTTTCCTGTGGGTAGATACCTGGTAGTGGGATTGCTGGATCAAATGGTAGATCTACTTTTAGTCCTTTAAGGAATCTCCACACTGCTTTATACAAGAGTTGTACTAGTTTACATTCCCACCAGCAGTGTAAAAGTGAGAGAACTAATTTTTGGAAAAGGAGCACGTGGCATGGCCATGGACTCTATAGAGACCCAATAGCTGACTATGAAACATCAAGTGGCTATGGGGCCAGAACTGCCCATCATGACCCGTGTTGGCAGACCCACAAATTATAAATTTCAGGGGGTACAGCACAAATCCATCACACAATGGAAATGGTGCAGTTGAGGTTGGACTCAACCTGATCCAGAGGCCCTCAGTAGCAGAAGACGGTGGTTCAAACTCCATGTGAACTACATCTGCAGAACTAACACTGCTCCTTTAGATTGTACCTACAACCTCACGGGGCATTCCTATGACTAGGTTTTAGAGGGACAAAACAAAAATGTGATTCACACATAGGCTCAATTTGTTTTTATGAGCCGATGGTGGACTATTACCGCACTAAAATTTTACTCAGGAGTGTGTCCTAGAGGAGCACGGCTTGGTGAAAATACTCTTGGGGGGTAGCACTACAAGCAGCACAACTGGTCATAAACAGGAAACCTGGACGCTTGAGTGGTGGGAGATCTCTTGGCTCTGCCCAGTCAGGAATCTGGTAGGAACAAGAATATTAATATTTGGCACAAGGATGTCTGTCTGAAATTCGGTGAGTCTATTTTTTTTGCCACCAGCTAAGAAAGCCATCCGAATGAACCTCTGGATGTGAGTACAAAGTGTGTGGATCTTTGTGCCTCATGTTGGTTCTCATAAGAAAGTACCTGACACAGAGGAGAGAGCGAACAATTAGGAACACAGGAAGACTGGTTCAGTGGATGTCCTTAGCTTCTCCAAGGCTTGTTTAATGGCTAATGAGGCAGTGATTGATATTATGCATGTACCCAACAGTAAGGATTCCCTCTCACCAAAAGTGATTTAGATATTACTGCTGCCGACCCTTCAGCAACAGAGATTAAGGCTGAGACCTCAGTAGGATACTATCTCTCAAGGAGATGAACCAACCATTTAACAAAACAATAATTATATTGAATCCCTTTGACCTTAGAAGGGGCAGCAGTTTATCTTTACTGAGAATGATATATATTCTAGCTATAGATGTATCTCTCCTGCCTACAGTATTTTGGAAAACTCCACTATCTGAAGGCCCACAGAATATCTGGTTTCTAGACATGGGATCCCATGTAACATCTTTATGGACCAAGATAACCTATTTCTTAAATTATAGAATTACTGCAATGGACACATAATCAAGGAATCTATGGTTTTCTTTCATAACTCTATCATCAGGAAACCGCTGGCCTTATAGCATGCTGGAAAAATCTCATAAATAAGCGGCTAAGGAGACCACTTGGCGGTCACACCCTTTAGGGTTATGGTGATGTCTTTCAAGATGTGACACATAGTTTGAAACAATGGTTATTAAATGTTTCTGTGTTCTTGATAGCTAACCTGTACTGGCCTAGAAATCCAGGGTTGGAAATGGTCTCTCTTACCATCATTCTCAGTTGTGGAGGTGCTGGGTCAAAGGGTCTGTACATAATTAATTCGATTAAGAAATGCCAGAATTGTTCTCCAAATGGCTGCCCCTATTTATATGTTCCCAGTAGCAGTGCTTAATGGTTCCCCTATCTCCTCATTCTCTGATGACACTTGGCGTTATCTAGCTTTCTGAGTTTTGCTTTACTATGAGGAAAGACGAGGGCGTGAACACAGGGAGGAGTGTGTCATGATTAGGAACCCAGTACACCTGAAATTCAGTGAGTCTATTTTCTTTTCTTTTGCCACCAGTTACAAAGGAGTGGGTATAATCATTTTAGGACTTCTGAGTAGTTGACCTTTCAGGTCACTGGAAGGGGCAGCTGGATATAGTTGGACTAACATGATAGGGAAACTTGGAATCTTTCTCACCTCCACCCTTAATTTGCTGTGTACCTCTGGAGACTGTTGGTTATACATTCTCTGGCCATTTTCCCTTCTGTGTCAAATGGTGAGAATAATTGCTGCCTTCTCTGCCTTCTCTCTCTCCTATTCACTATGGAATACATGTGTCTTATATCATATCTGTGAAAGTCTCTTGTTAAGACCAGTGCTTTAAGCATTCTTGGGATAGCTGGGCAGTTACAGTAGTAAGTTTTTGGGGAAAAGACACAGAGGGGATGCTGAGAAGTTGCAGGAAGTTTATGTTACCATCCCACCCAGATACCCTCAAACTCAGGGATGGTTCTCCTAAAAAGGAGACCTTCTAGGGGTGGGAAGTCAGTGCTGTCCACGAATGTGTAGTAACGGTTGTCTTGTCCAGTTCCTCATTAGGATCGCCCATATCTTCATCTGACATAACTTCAGCATCTCGTCTGTGGTTATATCTTCCGGGGAGCGGGATCAGAAGAGTGATAGACCACTGGGCTCCACGCCACTTCACTTCTGGTCTTCTCGCTTACGCTCCACCCACCGCACACCTTATCCCCTCTTTCACTGCCTCTGGAACTCAGCTCCCACTGCTCAGTCTTATATACAAGGCACAGCAGTTGCTGCCCATTCTCCCTGCCCTCACGTTGAGCCCCTGCCCACACTGCCTGCCTGTCTTATTTCTCACTCTTATTGTAATACTCCACTCCTTTGCTTTCTGCCACCTCCTGCTTTTCCCTTTTTATTGTGACCTCTCCTAGCAGTCCCCCTAATCTGGATACTTATGTTCAGGCAGGAAGTGTCCTCACTTACTGAACAGAGGTTGTTAGATCCCAGTAGAACTTTTGTCTGCCACACACACAGTGTAAATGAAATGACTGTAAGAGCAGCTAATGCTTGGATTGGCCTCAATACTGGTTTTAATCTGAGGAGAAGAATGGGGAGAAGGGTTAGAGAGAGTATAGATCTGGCTGAGGCAGCCCTGGGTTAAGCATTAGGCTCAGGTGAAGGGGGCACTCAGGGACTACCCCCCAGCTGTTATATCCTTTATACATTCACTGCTACAATTGATTATAGGCAACTTAAAAAAAATTGTCATTATATACCATGTTCAACTTTATCTGAATTGTTGTTTTTTTCTTCTGTTTATTTGTTTGTTTGCTTTTCCCTTTTTTTTTTTTTTTTTTTTTTGAGATGGGTTTCACTCTTGTTGCCCAGGCTGGAGTGCAATACCACGATCTCGGCTTACCACAACCTCTACTTCCTGGGTTCAAGCAATTCTTCTACCTTGGCCTCCCAAGTAGCTGGGATTACAGATGCCCACCACCACGTCCAGCTAATTTTTGTGGTTTTTTTTTTAGTAAAGATAGGGCTTAACCAAGTTGGCCAGGTGGTCCTCCTGCCTTGGCCTCCCAAAGTGCTGGGATTATAGGCATGAGACACCACGCCCGGCCTATCTGCATTGTTAAAAATGGTATTTCCGCCCCCCGCCCCTTTTGTTTTTCTGAGCCTGGGTCTCCCTCTGTCACCTAGGCTAGAGTGCAGTGGCGTGATTACTGCTCACTGCAGCCTTGACCTCGAGGGCTCAAGCAATCCTCCCACCTCAGCCCCCACTGTAGTTGGGACCATAGGTGCATGCCACTACACCCAACCAATTTTAAAAACTTTTTGTAGAGATAGAGTTTCATTATGTTGCCCAGGCTGGTCTTGAATTCCTGGGCTGAAGCAATCCTCCTGCCTCGACCTTCCAAAGTGCTGGGATTACACGTGTAAGCCACCACACCCAGCCAGCAATGTTTTATTTGGCATGGCAAGCAACTCAAATTTAAACATTTGGTTTAAGGAAGTCACATGTCACATTTGCTTCTGTTTCAAGAAGCAGGAGTAAACACACCTGTCTGGGTCCGGCTAGTATTTAACTCATCAGCTGACTAGAAATGGACTCTTTATTTCAGCACTTGAAGCACTAATGGGGCACCAGTGTTGGACTGCATTTAGGCATCAGTTGCCTTTCATCCAGCCTAGAGCTGAGGTTCTCCAAATTGGAGTTAGTAGGAAATGATTTTAATTAACTCCTCACTGAACCAAGAGGGAGTTATATGGAGACTGGAGGCATTAGTTTGTTTACTCTGGTGTGGTGAATAAACAGAAACAAAAACAAAACACACCAAACAAACAGAAACAAAGTTTATCATCTCACCTGTCCTGCTTTCCTGCTTTGTGGCATGACATTGTGAAATGGAAGCATGGATACTCACCTGTCTCCTTTGTATGAGCTCGTGAGTGCTTTGCGAATGATAGAGCTTTCAGGATGTAAAGTACCATGTTATTGTGCAAATAAACACACTTGGATTCTGAAAGCATTTGACTGAGTAGTATTTAGCACCTGTTTTTTTTCCACCAATCAAATTATAAAACTTTTAGTTAAACACTGACTGAATTTCTGAAGATGGAAGAAGAAATCTGCTGAGGCCAGACCTGGGAAGAAAAAATATCTGATGTTTGGTACTGAGACAGTACCAAGGAAGACCTATGGAGAAGGGGCTTCTCAGAGGCATTTCTACGGTCACCATATTTCAATAAATGTCATAAATGTTAGGTACTATTTGTATTTCCCTTGGGGTTCTTGGTAACTCAGCAATTTTCCCATCTGTTTGCATCTGCTTTCCAAAAAGCCTAAAGAAACCTTGAAGGAACTGGGGATTGGTATTAAAGATGGCAAAGCAGGAGGGTTTAGGGGTTCTGAATGCTCAGTGAAGAGAGCAGGGAAAGGAAATGGAGGTCATGGCTTCAAAAAAGTCAGTTCTTAGGCAACCTACAGAATGAGAAAAAAGTTTTGCAATCTATCTATCTGATAAAGGACTAATATCCAGAATCTACAAAGAACTTAAACAAATTTACAAGAAAAAAACAAACAACCCCATCAAAAAGTGGGCAAAGGAGATGAACAGACACTTCTCAAAAGAAGACATTTATGCAGCCAACAAACATGAAAAAAAGCTCATCATCACTGGTCATTAAAGAAATGCAGATCAAAACCACAATGAGATACCATCACTTGCCAGTTAGAATGGTGATCATTAAAAGGTCAGGAAACAACAGATGCTGGAGGGGATGCAGAAAAATAGGAATGGTTGTACAGTGTTGTTGGGAATGTAAATTAGTTCAACCATTGTGGAAGACAGTGTGGCAATTCCTCAAGGATCTAGAACTAGAAATACCATTTGACCCAGCAATCCCATTACTGGCTATATACCCAAAAGAATATAAATCATTCTACTATAAAGACACATGTACATGTATGTTTATTGTGGCACTGTTCACAATAGACTTGGAGCCAACGCAAATGTCCATCAATGACAGACTGGTTAAAGAAAATGTGGCACATATATACCATATGCAGCCATAAAAAAGGATGAGTTCATGTCCTTTGCAGGAACATGGATGAAGTTGGAAACCATCATTCTCAGCAAACTAACACAAGAACAGAAAACCAAACACCGCATGTTCTTACTCATAAGTGGGAATTGAACAATGAGAACACATGGACACAGAGAGGGGAACATCACACACTGGGGCCTGTCGTGGGGAGGAAGGCTAAGGGATGGACAGCATGAGGAGAAATACCTAATGTAGATGACGGGTTGATGGGTGCAGCAAACCACCATGGTGTGTGTATACCTAGGTAACAAAACTGCACATTCTGCATATGTACCCCAGAACATAAAGTGTATATATGTATATATATATAAAGCCAGTTCTTGTCTGATGGTAAGTCTCTCAATTTTGAGAGAGATCACAATGACCACATCCCTAAAGCTTCTGTTACATCTGCCACAGCCTGTTGAGCAGCGTCTCCTAGGTTCATCCTCATCACTGCATAGGCTGGTTGGGGTGGGTAGGGGTGGGTGGGAACACGGTTCCAATAGAAGTCTCTGAGCATTGTCACTCAGTCTAATCCATCTTTTTTTTTCTTTTTTAAACTTTTATTTTAGATACAGGGGGTACATGAGCCGATTCGTTACATGGGTATTTTGCATCCAGGTAGTGAGCATAGTACCCAATAGGTAGATTTTTTGACCCATTCCTCCCTTTCGCCCTCCCTCCTCTAGTAGTCTACATTGTCTGTTTTCTTGTTTATGTCCGTGGGTGCTCAATGTTTAGCTACCACTTATAAGTGAGAACAGGCAATATTTGGTTTTCTGTTCTTACTTAATTTGCTTAGAATTATGGTCTCCAGCTCCATCCACACTGCAGCAAAGAAAATGATTTTATTTTTTATGGCTGCATAGTATTCCATGGTGTCTATGTGCCACATTTTCTTTATCCAACCCACCATCAATAGGTGCTTAGTTGATTCCATGTCTTCAATATCATGAATAGCATGCTGATGAACATACCAAGTGACCATTTGGTATAATGGTCTATTTTCCTTTGGGTATGTACCCAGTAATGGGATTGCTGGGTTGAATGGTGGCTCAATATTAAGTTTTTTGAGAAATCTTCAAACTGCTTTTCAAAGTGGTTGAACCAATTTATATTCCCATGAAAAGTGTATAAAGCATTCCCTTTTCTTTTCAACTTCACCAGCATCTGTTATTTTTTGACTTTTTAGTAGTAGCCATTCTGACTAGTGTAAGACGGTATCACATTGTAGTTTTGATTTGTGTTTCTCTGTCCATCTTTGTTTTCATCCCCATTTGGATTGCTTTCCTTTCATTTCTTTTTTTTCCTCTTCCTAATCGCTCCACTCCTACCCTTCCCTCATGAATTAAAAGAGTCCTGACCCTGGGGTTAAAAGCCTCCATTCATTCATCTTTTTCATAACACAATTTCTTCAACTTCAAAATGGAATTGCTAACACGTACATTCCTAACAGAGTTGTTCTGAGGTTCAAGGCTAATGTACACAAAAGCAGGTGTAGGTGAAACATTTGGCAAGATGTTAAACTGTTTCACATACAATCAATGATGATGACCAACTTCTTTATTGTGTTGTTTCTCTTCTCTTTCCCACCAATCTTCCCTCCAATTCTTCACTTACCTCCACGTATTTATATCTACTGTTATTTGTAACCATGAGTGTTAGTAAAAATATTTCCTCTGGCTTCACAGATTCAGGCATTGTCATGCTCAGAAAAAATTTGTTCTGTCTGGATGTGCCAAAAGAAGGAGAAACCCAAAGTCAGGGAAAGTGTAAGGACAGGGGTGTCCTGGGAGGGAGGATGGAAACAGGAGGACAGAGGGAACAGTGGGGTGCAGGGAGTGAGGGGGCCCATAAGTCAATGTTGTCACTCATAAGGATCCTCTATGCATGATGTGTGCCTGTGGGCTCCGTGTGTCCAGTCAAGGTGCCCCTATCTGATAGGAAGGGAAATGGAGGCCAGAGGAAAAGAGGTCATATTCCTGTGGACAGATGAAGGCAGGAAGCCAGACTGAGGGACTGCTTTTCCTTCATCATGGATACTCAGTTGAATCTCCACCATGTTGTTTGAAGCAGGAGGTGATTTGGTTGCATGGTCTACTTTAGCCTGAGATTCTCCTTTCGATTTTTCTTATGGAATCATCTCCAAATCCATGAAAGTTCATTTTATTGTACTGGTATAACTAGTAGAAGGATAAGAAATTCTATGAGTCTGAGAAACATATCACACCAATGAATTAAAGTTTAACATGATGGTCAACATAGTTCAACTTTGTCCAACTCACTAAGTAGAGGGGAAACTGAGTAGAGGTTTAGTCACCCTAAACCCAACACACATGCGTTTTGTGTTACTCCACATCCTCTTTGCCTCTCTTCTCCTTAGAGAATCATCCAGGCATGGCAAGAACCCCTTCTTCACCAAAATCTCCATGGCTCCATTTCCATCTGCTAGATACTCCTTTCTCCGCATTCTGTCTGCTACATGTCCATGTCTCCTAAGGACCTGCTGGCTTCTTTCTGGATCTTAGTACTTTGCTCTTGTCAAAGGACATAGTCCCCTTTCAGTGTTCTCCTCTCCACTTAAGGAACTGGAATCTGTCATTTCTTTTCCTCCTTTTTGGCAGATCATTATAGACCTGGAGACCAGCTTTTTCACATTTATGCAAGGAGACCTTGCATTTAGGAACAAACCCAGGAAAAGGTGGAGTCCAGGAGCATGTTTCTACTCTTTCCTTACTTAGAGAAACCTGCTCAGGTCTTGTAAGTCCCAGCCACAGTGTATGACACAGATCTTAATGAGATAGAGAGCACTGTTTCCAGTGAAACCAATTGTATGAGTTAGTGGTCAGCACAACTGTGTAACCCCAGTAAAGACCAGGGCCATGGCCCTTCTCTTGCAGCTCAGGCATCTTATCCAAAGCTTATCCCACAGCTATTGATTAAGCTTCTGTCCATGCTTCTCATTTAGGAGAAAAGGATGCCAATAATAAACTCAGGATAGAAAAATGAATTAAAATACAAGTAGTAATAAGATATGAATGCAGTAATCCCCACAATAGGGTCTGAATAGGAAAAGATGGAGACTAAGAGACACATAACAGTGAGAATGCCCAGAATGTGTCCCCTTTGGAGTGGTAAAATAATCCCTAGGGGCACAATATTGATTTCTGGGTTGGGAGACGTGTCCCCCTTGGAAGATTTTCTGCAACAAGGAGAAAGTGGTGGCTTACATGTCTTCCTGAGCTATGCTGGTCCCCAGCCTCAGGCAGAGAACCAGGAGCAGGGCAACAAGACAGGGCTTGAACAGAATCTGAAAAGCATGCATGCTGGAGAAATTTGATGCCCAGAGAACTGTGCACCCAGGCACCCAAATTATGCTTCATGACTACAGCAAGAGGACATTGTGACATTTGGGCAGGCCACTCAGCCAAAATCATCAGATCTTGAAACTCCCCTAATTACCACCATGATTTTTTTTTCTTGGAGAAATGTCAACATTCAGCTGAAATTTTAAATTGGAATGGAATGAGGAAAGAATTAGTTCAGTTGTTTTCACTTGTTTGCCTATATCAGATTAGAACCTTCCTGGAACAGCAGAATGGATTCTGCCTTAACTTTTGTAAACAAGATCTTTTTCACTTCTATTTCCCAATCCTTGCTCTGGGTCTGTAGGATCTATGAAATGCATGTTCTTATCTTTTTGTCCTCTAGATGACATGGTGTCTTATCTTTCTACCAATGCCAGTTACTTCAACTCTAAAATTTACTCTAGTTGAATGAATGGCTTGACACTAATGTTCCTACTCAGCCCTGGCTGGTTTGTATCTTCAGGTACAATGAGTCTTCTGTAAGAAATGATAGCCCTCTATAGGGTATAGAGTATGTTTCATGAGAATTCAAGCCTCAGAAATATGAAAAAATCAGATGAGAAAAGGGGAGACTAGATATTTTTGGTATCTATTTCTTAAGATACTGTCAGTAAGCAAGACCTTTCTGTGTATTAGCCCCTCTAGGGGGGCTTAGGTTTAAATTATATGTGTAGGAGCTGCAATCCTGAAGCTCCCTAGAAAGGTCCCAGGTCTCTATTTTGCTAGCTTTGGTTACTACTCAGCCTGCTTCTTCCTCTTGCAGGAAATTCAGATGTGGGGGCAGATGTCAGACTCCATCTTTGAAGGACCCTGTGATCATCTCCAGTCATCTGCAGGAGAAGATATGGTCTTAAGAACGTCTTAGAACGCTAAGATGACTAGAGAACCCATGGAATTGCCCACCTAACATCCAAGTGGGAGAACCATATCAGATGGCGAGGTGAAGTCCAAGAGTGGATGAGTTGGGAAAGCTGTGCTCTTACCCCTGTAGAGTCCTTCCAGAGAACTAGAGTGCTGAAACTAACAAGGACCTTGAGATGCCTTAAGGTGACAGCAAGACCAGGGAGGTCTGCTTCCATCCATTCATTTTGAATTTTCTACAAGATTCACCATGCATTGAGAGGGCCAGCTCCCAAATACCAGGTGCTATGCAGTCTTGTTGCCCTCCTCCTGGTTCTCTGCCCTGAGGCTGGGGACCAGCATAGCTCAGGAAGACATGTAAGCCACCACTTTCTCCTTGTTGCGGAGAATCTTCCAAGGGGGACGCATTTCTTACTTGGATTACTCTGCTATTCATCCCTATGTTTTTCAAACTCATTAAACTAATTTCTCTTCTCCTTTCCTCCCTCCCTTCCTTCCATTCATTTATTACTTATTCAAAAATATTATTATTATTATTTTTGAGATGGAGTCATGCTCGGTCGCCTGGGCTGGAGTGCAGTGGTGTGCCTGACACCACGCCTGGCTAATTTTTGTTTTTTTAGTAGAGACAGGGTTTCACCGTTTTGGCCAGGCTGGTCTCAAACTTCTGACCTGGTGATCCACTCTCCTCAACCTCCCAAAGTGCTGGGATTACAGGCGTGAGCCACTGCGCCCGACCTAGTGTTTCTTTACATCAGTGTACAGTTATACAGTAAATACTATTATGCTCTTTAATTTCCATCACAAAATTTATCATATAATGTTCTATGACTCACTAGTTTCATTTAACACTGTGATTGAAGAACTTTCAATTTAGTACATCAGAGTGCCTTCAATCTTTTTAAAGCCCTGTGTATTTATTCAGTTGTATATATGAACCAGAATTAATTTAAGCAGTTTTTTTTTTATTGGTAGACACTAACTCTTTCTAAACGTTTACAATTGCAAATAAGCTGTAATGAATAACCTTTTTCATAAATAATTTTGTATGCTTGTAGGTTTATCTGCAGGATAAATTCCCAGAATTAGAATTGCTGGACTAAGGAGAAATATACTTGCAAATTTGATGGGTTTTGCCAGATCAGTCTTTGCAGTGTTATACTAGTTTTGCACATCTATGAGAAACGTTTGAAAGACCTATTTTCCCACAGTCTCAGCAACAGAAAACATTATTTTTATGTGTCTTTTTTCAGTTAGGTGAAAAACATTTCAGTATAGTTTAGATTTTCACAGTTCTGATTAAGAGCGAAGTCAAGTATCTTCTTGTATGCTCAGGTGATTTTTTTTTTCTTTCAGTTAGATTTTTGGCTGTGGCCTCTCAAGTTGGTTTTAGAAATTTGTTCCAAGACAGAAATAACTGATTCAAAGCAATATTTCAATATTCTTTAAATAAAGCTTACTAATATGGAAGTGATCAATTTTATTGTTTCAAATAAGATTGTTAATTATTTGGCCTGTTTTAATACGTTCACAACATCTGTAAGATTTAAGACTTTTAAATACTTGTAAACTACATTCTTATAAATTATGCAAGGAATGAAGAAAAAAATGTGAAAACTAATGAGTTCAAATATTGTATAAGTTAAACTAAATAATTTAAGTACAGAATTTTCTTGAAGGTTCTTAATATTTAAAGACATTTTTATCTGTATTTTCACTGACATAAACTCTAGATTAGCAGGTTTTTTTCCAACACTTTCAGGATATCATCCTATTTTTTTCTGGCTCACATTGTTTCTGTTTTTCAAGTCAGCTATCAGTCTTATTGCGACCATTTGAAAATAAAATGGTGCACATGATATGATGTGTTAAATGTAATTTTCTTTGTCAGAGTTGCTATTAAAACCGTTTATTGGGTTCTTAATTGCAGTTATCATATTTTTCAGTTTTAGCATTTTTCATTAATTTTTGGGTTAACTTTATTTTTTATAAAATCAAATAATGAAATAATGTATAGAGGACTATGAAGTCATCTATGCCTTAATTCTAACAGATGATCACAGTAATTAATTTCTTACAAATCCTTCCAGAAGTTTCCCATATATCTATTTCTCTGGTCATTGACCATTCACCCAGAAATGAAAGTCATCACTAGTTATCTCTCCTTATGACTCTATAGTAGTCATTGATTTATTCAACATTCCTTGCTCCATCTCTATCACTTTTATGTCTTGGATGAATAAAAATTAAAGTTTTCTGTCTCCTAGTAACTGTTTTATATTTGAGGTTTTTTATTTGTTTTCTTTTTTCCTGTATTTTTAGTGGTTTTTTTTTTTTTTTTTTTGAGACAGAGGATCACTCTACAGCCCAGGCTGGAATGCAGTGGTGTGATCTTGGCTCCCTGCAACCTCTGCCTCCTGGGTTCAAGCGATTCTCCTGCCTCAGCCTCCCAAGTAGTCAGGACTACAGGTGTGTGCCACCACGCCTGGCTAATTTTTGTATTTTTAGTAGAGACAGGGCTTCACTATGTTGGCCAGGCTGGTCTCGAACTCCTGACCTAAAGTGGTCCTCCCACCTCGGCCTCCCAAAGTGCTGGGATTACAGATGTGAGTCACCATGCCCGGCACTGACATTGTTTTTTGTTTATCCTAAACTCCTCAGTCTTCTTCTTTCCAGACCTCTCCATATACAGATGCTATTTCATGTTGCTCCCAACAAATGTAAACACATTTTATCATAGGAGTTACTTTTGAAAAATTTGATTTATTTCATAAATATTCCCTGTCACACCCACTCAGTAAACTTTCCCCTGAAATGGAAAATGTCTGGCTGAGAGCTATAGGAAGCAAATGGTAATACAGGGTGAAACTAGCTGTTACCAATTCTGTAGCAGGACTATCAACCTTATAAAATTTAACCTTCCACTCATTATGTTGCATTTCTCAGCCTTAATTAATTCACATAATGAAACAAAGCATTTATTGGGCAACTGTTACATTTGCGGAGAATTTTAAGGCTTTACATGTTATTCTAAAAGGATGAAAATGTATCGACCAGGCAGCCATGACAGGCATAGTCTCTTATTTGGAACAAGGAAGAGTCAAAGTGCCCAAGCTGGTGGTGGTTGTTATTGTTTTTGTTTTGTTTTGTTTTGTTTTTTGTTTTCCACAGCCTCCTGAGTAGCTAGACTTCAAGTGTGTGCCACTATACCTGGCTGAATTTGTTATTTTTTTATTAGTTTTTTTTTTTTTAAAATTTTTGTTTTTCCTTATTTCTTCTAAAAAAAAAAAAAAGGCTGGGCACGGTGACTCACGCCTGTAATCCCACCATTTTGGGAGGCCGATCAGGAGATCGAGACCATCCATGCTAACATGGTGAAACCCCATCTCTACTAAAAATACAAAAAATTAGCCAGGCGTGGTGGCGGGTACCTGTAGTACCAGCTACTCGGGAGGCTGAGGCAGGAGAATGGCGTGAACCCGGGAGGCGGAGCTTGCAGTGAGCCTAGATCAAGCCACTGCACTCCAGCCTGGGTAACAGAGGGAGACTCTGTCTCAAAAAAAAAAAAAAAAAAAAAAAAAAAATTAGCCAGGTGAGGTAGTGCTTACCTGTAGTCTCAGCTACTCTGGAGGCTGAGGTGTGAGGATCACTTGAACCTAGGAGGTTGTGGCTGCAGTGAACCGTTATCACACCACTACACTCCAGCCTGGGTAAAAGAGTGAGACACTGTCTCAAAAAAGAAACCAAAAAAGAACAAAACAAAACATCAAGGTGGATATAGGTGTTCACATAATTTATAGAAGAAATAAAATTTGCAATTTTGAAATGCTCTCTGGTAGAGGCTTTTCAGGGGCCTAAAGGAGACTGTCAGGGAGTACATGCGGGTAGTATAGAAGTTAGGAGCATGGTCTCTCCAGGCGACCTGTGTGGTTCGAATCTTGGCTCTGCCACATGCTGGCTATGTGCAAATTAATTACCTTCTCTCATCTCAGTTTTCCCATAAATAAAGGTAAGAATAACATATACATATTTATTTTCTATTTCCCAGGAAGAATATAAGCATTTTAAGAACAGGATAAAAATTCCTGATTTACTTCTGTAAAACCAAGTGCTGAAAGCAGGTAATGACACATGTAGGTACTTAATAAATATTTATTGAGTGAATAAATATTTAATGTCTGTTATTGTTTTAAACAGGGCATGTGATAAAGCATGTAAATAAAATTATTCACATTTTTGGTGCGTGTTAAGCATATGATCAATTGATATGGACAGGACACAGAGAAATACTGGGTAGAAGAGGGGGGTTCCCTGGCAAGGGCCCCACCCTCAAACCTGGAAACCTGCGGCCCTAAATGAGAACAGACATTCCTATTTTTGAGCCCAAGAAATTGCCTTTTGGCTCATCATGCCCCTATCCGGTACCCGTATAAACCCTGAACCCCAGGATTTCCAGCAGGAGATGAGCAGATGAGCAGATGAATGGCAGAATAGCACAGCAGAGGAGAGAAGGGAAGGAGTGTCTGAACGTAGGGAGGAGTTCGGCTGGGGATGGACGGAGAATCAACCACTGGACAGCCAACCTCCAGGGAAAGATCATCTTCCCACTCCATCCCCTGGCTGGCTCCCCATCCATCCCACTGAGAGCCACCTCCACCACCCAGTAAAACCCCGCATTCACCATCCTTAAATTTCATGTGTGACCCGATTCTTCTGCGATGCTAGACAAGAACTTGGGATACAGAAAGCTGTCACGCTAGCCCTCTGCCCTTGCAAAAAGGCAGAGAGAGGGTCCACTGAGCTGGTTAACACTTAAGCTGTCCATAGACGGCAAGGCTAAAAGAGCGCACTGTAACACACTCCCACTTGTGCTCCTGCACCTGCCCATCTGTGTGCTCCTCCTCCTCTAAGAGGTTTGAGCAGCTGAACAGATGAGCCACACCCCTGTTGCATGTCCTGCGAGGGAGGTCAGGTAACTCTACTGTTTCACAATGTTACAATCCTAATTAATATAAAAATGATCTTTTCCAATGATTACATTTCCCTGCCCTGGATTCTGATTCGCATTTAGGATCATTGGCCTAGGGGATATAGTCCCACTTTCTTGCCCAGATTCGCTTGGCCTCTCCTGATTTTGCTCCTGTCCTCTTGCCAGATCTGCTTCTAACTCTTCCACGTATACTTAATCCTGCCCAATATGAAAGTGTTTACCTGTGCTGAACAAGCCACTATTTCATGCTTTGGGCTCTTGGTTCCTGCTGTCCTATCTACCAGAATGCCCTCTGCCCACTTTATACACCTGATCCTTGCTCATATTCCACTTCTGTGGGCTGGCCTTCTGGGATGAAGCCCCTCAGGGCTCCCTCTGCCCCTTTACTCCTCTATTATGCCTGAGCTCCTTAGGCAGAGCTGCACAGGACCCTGATATCTCTGAGTGTCACAATCCATTGAAAACAAGCAACAGAATAGCATAGAATGCTACTGCTCATTTAGGGGGCCACGGACTCCATCCTGACTCTGCAGCACACAAGAGGACTCCTGTCTTCTGGGATCTGAGCCATTGCTGGAGGGCAGTGGGATGGAGAGAGGCCAAGCAACAGGGAGGCTTGGTGGCGCCCTACCGTGAACTTTAGGACCACTGCTTTTCCTCTCTGTGAGCATAGCTCCTCTTCCCAGTTTCTTCTTCTCTCCCTCTTCATACCAGTGGGCAGTGAGAACCTGTACAATCTCCTCAGTAAAGGTTCTTTGAAAGACAAATGTTCTAGAAATTTCAGATAATCTGGGGTTCTTCAGGGGCAGATTTTGGAGATACAACAGAACATGGAGAAGCGTGTTAAGAAGTTTATTTTATAGACCACAACAGAAATTCCAGCCAGGTTTCCTTAGAGGAAATCATCTGGATGTGGCAAACAGACTGGACTTCCATTATGCTACCACTAGGGTTTTAATAGTATAAAACCGGTTTTTACTGATGGGGGTTACAGCAGCATCATTAGGGCAGATGCCTAATTCCCGAATAATATCAACGACGGCTGCAATTTGCACAGTTCCTGAAAAAGACGGGGACAGAGATCATCTCTCAGACACCCCAGCCATGTCCTGTCTTTTCTACTCATATCAGGCATCTGCCTCCTGGGGTTCAGTTTCCCCAAATCCTTTGCAAATTTGTCTCCCGTATCAACTTTTTGCACACAGTGCCTCTGTCTTAGAACCTAGGTGCCTTCCCTATCTGCTTTCCCCATGCTCTTCCCTCCCTCCCCTCTGTCCTTCTGCCCTGAGGTCCTAGTCCTGCTTGGTTTTGCTGTCATGTTTCTGTTTATAGTTTCTCCTCCCTGGTGGCTGGTGGGTAGTTCCTTCCTTGGACAACTTCTGTACTTACTGTTCGTATGAAAGTCCCAGTAGTAGGTATTTGGATAATCGTCACATAGGCAGCGAGTATACTTGTAGTTAAATGTACCTTCCACAGGGACGTCACTAGTGAGGTAAACTTTAGCCTGGTGAGGAGAAGGTGGGAGGGGGAACTCATTGTTATTCTAGGGAATGGGTAAGGGATGGAAAAATAAGAGAGGGAGAAGTTGGAGGAGAAGAGTGGGGGTGGAGGTGGGCCCAGGGCAAGGGGGAGTCTACTGTTGTAGTATCATTTCAGGAGCCAAAGTCTAGGTCAGAAGGTTTTCCCTCCCAACGCCCTCAAACTCCTGCCTTAGCAGTGTGGAGAGGCTCAGGAGGAGACAGAGTTGCAAGTGAGTCCACAGGGCAAGGAGAGCTCATCCAGGGCAGCTGTCCAGCTGGGGAGCAGGCTTGCCTTAGTCACCAGCCAGAGCTTTAAATCGACCTGCAATCACATTAACTCTGAGACCTGGTGAGACAGCAGCCTGGCCACTTGGGTGTAGGAGCCGATGTCAGGCCTTGTTGTCGGAGCTGTGACCAAGCCCCAGCTGTGCTCCTCTCTGACTTGTTGACTTTTGGTGATTAGAGTTAGGCCTCTCACTCTTACTTTCCTCAGTTGTGAGATGGAAACAATTAACTACCAACTTGGCTGTTAGATAAGCAAATGACATCTTGAATGTAAATTTCTTTTTAACTTGAGTGCTTTGCAATTCAAGACCCAGATTATTGTATATATAAATTTCAGTGGAGTCAGAAGATTTTGTCCAGTTAACGTTTAATACAGCAGTTTTATCCTGGGGTCCATAGAACCAGAGGGATCTGTGGATAGCACCCAGTGAGTCTGTGAACTCAGGCAGGGGAAAAAATGCATCTTTATTACTAACCTCTAATTGAAATTCAGCATTCCTTCAGTTATGAATTCGTCAAGGAACCACAGTGCCATTGGCAGTATGTGTGATTTTATCACAAGGAGAAGCATAGATATGTACATATCATTGTACAGATTCAGAGGTTCGAAATATTGCTTGCATACACTACCTTGAATGTATGGCAGTTATCAGACTGGCTCATGGTCATGACTGAGGCCCAGGGCCAGTCTGCCCATCTCCTGCAGCTTGCTCAGCTACCTGGCAACTCTGCACCAAGTAGCCTTTCAGCCCCAAACAGTAAATTCAGGTGTTCTCACCCTTGGAGTTTCACTCAGAATGCCTTGGAGAATCCTAGTGTTTCTTTAGAGAAGCCTGGCCGTGCCTTGTTCATTGTTTTTTTTTGTTTGATTTTTTTTAAGAGACAGAGTCTCACTCTGTTGCCCAGGCTGGAGTGCAATGGCACAAATGCGGCTCACTGCAACCTCCGCCTCCCAGGTTCAAGCGATTCTTCTGCCTCAGCCTCCTGAGTAGCTGGGATTACAGGCACCTGCCACCATGCCTGGCTAATTTTTGTATTTTTAGTAGAGACGGGGTTTCACCATGTTGACCAAGCTGGTCTCAAACTCCTGACCTCAGGTGATTCGCCAACTTTGGCCTCCTGAAGTGCTGGGATTACAGGCATGAGCCACTGTGCCCGTCTTTGTTTACCTTGCTATTACATTCGCAACAACATATCTTCATGAATCAGAATTTACACCACTTATACAAGAGATCAGAATCCATTGCATGCCCAGCATGGCACGTGGGAAGTGTTGCCAAAGACCAGTGCAATTTAATGTACTTCTTCAAGCTAAGCAACAACATTCATCACACAGATAATGTGTTCATAAAATAAAATTCAACTCCTCTATATTTTAAGTGTATTGCTTTCCCAGCTAATGTGTGGCTAAAGGAACACATATGTTACTACATCACAAATTTGTTTTGTATAAGTTAGTCACTGTTACTCAATGTGGTAGTTTCTCTCTGTAATCCAATGCATTTCATACATTTAGAAGCAATTTTCTGATAAATGTTTGATAGACTTCATGAAACCAACAAAATGGCCTGTAGCACAAAAATGTTTAAGCATTGTGTTTTGCCACAAGTTTCCTTCAGCTTTAAAGGATTATGCAATCTTTATATTCAAATATACGATTGTAGGTATATACTATGCTAATTCTAAAATAAATAAATACGAGCCTAACTTTTTCAAAAATCCAGTTACAAAAAACATTATAAATGATAGAAAATGAGGATTAGGTGGTAAGAATTTTGTAGTTACATAAATATATTTTAATAAAAATTTAGAAATAGTCATACTTTGAAAAATGAAGCCAAAAATAAAAATTTGTTGACTAGAACTAACAAAATTTTCTTTCCCATAAATTATTTCTAGTTTGCAAAGTCAGTTAGTCTGAGGATTTCTTACCCTTTTAGTTGTGCTTAGGTGGGTTTTGAAAAGATTGCTTTATTTTAGAGTACTAGCATGGTTCTTAAAAGCATACTTTGATTAATCACAAAAGCACAAAATTATGTCACATGCCATTTTATTGATTCAAACATATCTTATTATACCTACCACTACCATTAACTATTACCACCAGAAACCACCATTTTCACAAAAATTTTATGTACACATTATGTACATGTTCTTATTCTCATTCTCACCTGTGCTTGTGATAAACAAAATACAAAGTTGAAAAATTATGATTCAGCCTCACTCCTACCCCAAATTAGGGTACATGTTTCAGATTCTTGGACTGAAAATAGAAAAATTTGACAAAGCAGCTGTGATATTCTTTGCTCATTGACCAGGAATTTTTCTTTACAGGTGTGGGGATATTTCTAGAATGCAGTTGACTGAATAGCAGTCTTCATGCTCTCAATGTTATTTTCCATGTAATCATTGTCCTTAAGTCTCGTTTGAATTAGGAAACTTATGTTGTAAGGAAATACTTGTGCTGCCTGATAGAGGGTGTCCTTCACGAAGGGTCTGGGGAGGGAGTAGGGGAGATGGGGGATGCATGGGTCTTGGCCCTAGAACAAAGGTAGTGGGGGCAGTTTGCATGCTTGTGACACCTGAGGTCAATGACTAGGAAAAGGACACACAACCAGTGTCCCAGGGAAGATTCACTGTGGATTAATAACTGCATAAGTTTCTTTTACTTCTGGTCCTTGGCAGCTAGACAGGAGGGATAATGCTCTAATCCCAAGCTGCTCAAAATGTGGTCTTTTGGGCATAGCCTTGGTGTGCCTTGGGCATCTGTTAAAACCCAGAAGCCAAGCACGGTGGCTCACGCCTGTAATCCCAGCACTTTGGGAGGCTGAGGCGGGTGGATCACGAGATCAGGAGTTCGAGACCACCCTGGCCAATATGGTGAAACCCCGTCTCTACTAAAATTACAAAAATTAGCCGGGCGTGGTGGCATGCGCCTATAGTCCCAGCTACTTGGGAGGCTGAGGCAGAAGAATTGCTTGACCCCGGGAGGTAGAAGTTGCAGTGAGCCGAGATTGCGCCACTGCACTCCAGCCTGGGCATCAGAATGAGACTCTGTCTCAAAAAAAAAAAAAAAAAAAAAAAGCCCAGAAGCTCTAATCTCTCGCCAGACTTGCTAAATGAAACTCTACATTTTAACAAGATCCCCGAGTGGGTTTTAGGCACATTACCATTTGAAAACCTCTGACCTTGTTCAGAGACTGAACTTCTGAACTTGGGGAAAAGGAGGAGATGAGTACGAGCTCCTTGTCAGGATGGGGAGGCTGGAACAAGAGTCAACTTCTGGCGACCCAGAGCAAAGGAGCAGAAGAAGTCAAGAGGATAGTAGAGTCACTCAGTGCTTATTGGAGAGGAGGAGTCACATCCTGCATGTTCTCTTCTGTCCACCCACCTCAACCTATGGTGTGGAGTTGCCACTTTCTTTTCTCCTCTCCCTCCATCCTAAACTAAACATGCTCAGGACCTTGGAAGGACTCTAACCCGTTCTCCACTAGCTCTTACACTTTTTTTCTTTTTCCCTCTTTCTCACTTCCTATTCCTTCTTCCTTTCTTTCTTATTTATCCTAGACTTCTCTGGATTCGAATTTCTTCATCTGGAAAATGAGAAGTCATCTGTCCCAAGCTCCCACAGTTGTTCTGTGTCTCAAGTAGCATAACATATATGAGAATGTTTTCTTAAGTACACTGTACATTATTAAAGTGAGAGATTAATTAAATTATATTTATAATCAAGGAATTGAATTATTTTTTTGAAGTCATGCCCCCAGTCCTCTACTTACCACCATGCATTCTTTCAATTCTGTTTTAACTTGAAGCACTGCAGTGACTTCCTCATCTCGATTTGCTGTCGTGGGGATCTCAAAATTCTGTATTATGATCCTCCGACTGATTGTGGGAAGAGAGAATCAGAACACCAAGATCAGAGACCAATCTTTGAGTGAGGGGGGAGCCATGAACAGGGGAAAGGGCACCGGATGGGCAAGGGAGGGAAATTACAGGGCTTGGATCAATTGTTCAGCATCAGAATCCCCTGGAATTTTCGTGTGTTGATTGGGTTGGTTACTTCGCACAGATTTAGTTTTGTTTAATAAAACAACTAGGACACCTTACTTTAAGATTCCTTAAAGAACTAAAAGTAGAACTACCATTTGATCCAGCAATCCCACTACTGGGTATGTACCAGAGGAAAAGAAGTCATTATTCAGAAAAGATATTTACGCATGCATGTTTATGGCAGCATAATTCACAATTGCAAAATCATGGAACCAGCCCAACTGCCCATCAATCAACGAGCATCTTCTTCCCTTCCATTGGCCAAAAACAAGTTTTTAAAAAGAAAAAAAGTACAATACCACACGCCATTTTCTGATAACATCCTATAGGCTCTGGTGGTTGTCTACTGAGTAGGAGAGCTCAAGTCATTATTAGGAGAAAATTTTCTAGGAACAGAATCACATTAAACCAGCAAACCTCTTGATCAGAGAAATGCAAATCAAAACCACAATGCGATGCCACCTTACTACTGCAAGAATGGCCATAATCAAAAAATCAAAATCACTAGATGTTGGTGTGGATGCAGTGATCAGGGAACACTTCTACACTGCTGGTGGGGATGTAAACTACTACAACCACCATGGAAAACAGTGTGAACATTCCTTAAAGAACTAAAAATAGAACCACCATTTGATCCAGCAATTCCACTACTGGGTATCTACCCAGAGGAAAATAAGTCATTATTCAAAAAAGATACTTGCATATGCATGTTTATAGCAGCACAATTCACAGTTATAAAATTGCAGAACCAACCCAAATGCCCATCAATCAACGAGTGGATAAAGAAACTGTGGTGTGTATATATATACACACACATACATATATATATATACAGTCTATCCACTATATATATATAGAGAGAGGATGGAATACTACTCAGCCATAATAAGGAATGAATTAACAGCATTTGCAGTGGCCTGTATGAGATTGGAGACTATTATTCTAAGTGAACTGACTCAGTAATGGAAAACCAAACATCGTGTGTTCTCACTGATATGTGGGAACCAAGCTATGAGGACGCAAAGGCATAAGAATTATACAATGGACTTTGGGGACTTGGAAGGAAGAGTGGGAGAGGGGTGGTGAGGGATAAAAGACTACAAATATGGTACAGTGTATACTGCTCAGGTGATGGGTGCACCAAAATCTCACACATCACCACTAAAGAACTTACTCATGTAACCAAATACCACTTGTACCCCAGTAACTTATGGAAAAATAAAATAAAAAAAATAAACATTTAAAAAAAACCCAGCAAACATCTCAGTGCACTGGAGGTATTTGTAAGAGCATCTTTGAAGATCCTCCTTCTTTGGTCCCTAGGTAGGGTTTAGGAATTTGTATTTATTTAGCTCTTCAGGAAATTTGGACTTATGGCCATGTTTGGGAACTTTAGATACTACTCTACATTTAGACCATACACCACAAACTGAAAGGGAAAGGAAATGGAGACAAATAAAATAGTCGGATATTCTTCTTCAGTTAATGAGGACTGGGTTCAGGGCCAGGAGAGTTACTTTCTCTTTCCTAGAAACTTTTGGCTACGGACCTTTGTTATTGTGTGGGATAGAAGGGAATTGAGTTTCTTAGCCCACAGTGTCTCATAGCCCCATTTTCTTGGGGCAAAGCATCTTAGATTTCAGAGAGATTCTATTTTTGGGTGCCAATTGCTATAGTGCCCAGTGCACAGGAAAGGGGTATAAATACCTAAATAACTTCAAAATCTCTCCCATTTGTATATGAGTTTCAGATAGATAGGATGACCAGCTTAGCTCGAGTGACTAACCATCTCAGTTTACCCAGGACTGAGGTCTTTTCTAGAATGGGCCATGGAGGTGGCAGGGGAGGGCGGAGTTTCAATGCTACAACCAGGAAAGTCCTGGGCAAATCAGGATAGTTGATAACCCTAATTAGCATAGGTTATTTGAATACCTTGCTGCCCTTCAGGGCTAAGTTGACTGTCATCTGGTGGGGAGGGGGTGGGATCTGAACCTGTCCCACGCAGGGTTTCTTGGGACACTTGCCTCCATTACATCAGCTTGTCAAAACAGTTTCCTCCAGGACAGGATATCTGGCCATGCCACAGAGAGTACCTCCAAGATCACAACTCAGAAACCCAGCATTGTAAACCCTACTGCTATAGAGAAAACTCCCTAGATTGGGTATCGCTGCTTTTTCCCAGACCCCTGGCTCCATTTTCTACTTTATTTTACTTGCTCCAGTTTTTCTGCTTCCTTCACACATGTGTTCTCAATAAGTTGACTTCCGAACCTGTGCTCTCAGGTCCCAGTACCCATGAGAGCAAGAGGTGCTCATATTCATCTTCAGACTTCAGGTTAAGAAGAATGTCTAAGCTGCCAGTCTAGCTCAATCTTAGACCACAGGGCAGGGCCCAGGACCTCTGGTCCTTTAGCCAGTCCTGCCAAAGCTGCCCTAAGCTGCCGTTGGAACTCAGATCTGTTATGCTTCTCTTCTAGGAGGCAAGGTGTGAGAAGGTTAAGTTCACTGAGCAGAAATCTGAACAAAGGTATAAATTATGAACAAGATATGGACCAGCATGTTAGATGAAGACTAACTACTAATTATAGCCTGTAGGTACATTTGGAGCTTTATCTCCACTGGCAATGCAGAAACACCCAGCAAAAATGTGAGAGGAGTTGGTGGGGCTTCCTAAGAGGACAGAAGTGGAACCTGGCAGGAGGTCAATGGGAGCTCCTGGGACTAGAGTTCTGGGAAGTTGAAAGAAATTCTCAGAAAGAGATATGTAGATTTCCAGATTGGGAGAGGAGCCCTCCCTTCAAGGCTTTTTTTGTGGGGAAGAGAAGGGCATGGCTCACGTGTTTTCCTGAGCTTTGTTGGCCCCCAAATGCAGGCAGAGAACCAGGAGCAGGGTGGCAGGGCTGGCCCTGAACAGGAACTGGAGCAAGCGCATGCTGGAGAAAACAGAAGGCGATGTGTCCCCGAGAAGTGGTGTCCCAGGTGCCTAGCACACTTCTTATATACAGATTGATCAAGGAAGTACAAGAGCTGCCAGGGAGATCCATGAGGTGAATCACCCACTCACCCTCCCACCTCGTGATCTTTCCTTGTTGACCCAAAGTTTGTTTTTCTAAGAAAAAATCAACACTCAGCTAGAATGGCAGCGTTTGAGAGAGGAGTTAGATTGTTCTTCCTTATTTTTTCAGTGTCAGAGTTTCTCCAAATGGCTGGGACCTCAAAAGATACACCAGTTTTTCCCGAGTTTACAGATTCAGTTTTCTTTTCCCTCCTAATTTGTCTGTCTGAAGTGCTGTGTGTAGTCTGAGCTTCAGTCACTGCTCCCCTGGTCTCTGAAAGCAGAGAATCCAGCTGTGGTGGCAGGTTTCAGACCACAGGCATAGAACATCTTTGCTTGTTCAAATTATAGTGAGCTCAAGATGCAATGCTATTCAGAACATTTCTTGGAGGGCTAGGATGATCAAGACTTCCCTAGCAGTCACTACCCATCATGAGGTGGAAGAGCTAGGGAAGACCTGAGCTGCTCTGCATAATGGGGAAGTAAGTTCAAGACACTGGGTGACGTAAAGATGTTTATTATCATTGAGTTCTTCTTAATTTCAGGTGTGGTTGCAATATACGGCAGATGCCCAAGATCCCCAGCTGCCCCACAACCCCCAAGGCAGGGTGATATTTTAATTCTAGACAATTCCTATAAATAGCTGGCACCCCCAAATCAGACTTCTTGGCACCAAAGAGCTGGCTCATTTTCTTATCGACATGGCCACTTTCTTACACTTGTCTCATGCGTAAGCCACATAGGAAGACCCACAGTGGAAAGGACTCCTTCTGTGAGAATGGAGCCCACATTATGTCGAGTAGATACCCAGGTTGTAGAATTCCTCTCCTTGGGATGATGGAAAGACTTGCTCTTGCTGACACTGGCATTGTGCTATTTCTCCTTATGAAATTAAATCTGTTCCTTAACCTATAACTTGCAACACTATGGGATTTGTTTCTATTCTTTGCATGGCAGACAGCTGCCCAGGAAGAGCCTCTCTGGTAAGAGAGTGAAAATCAAAGTTCTAGGAGTTACCGCCTCTGTATGTTGCTTTAGCCAGGATTCAGAGCTAAAGTGTAAATGTGTGCTTCTGCTTTCTGTATGTATCTCTCCTGCATCTACTTTCTCTTTCCTTTGAATTGGACACCATTCATGTCATTGCTCACTTAAAACTTCAGCTGTTCTCATGATCGCAGGCTTTCTTCCCTGTTTATGCCCTATCCACTCAAGAACAGTGCTCGCGAGGGTCACAGTGACCTTCCTTTGCAAGCCTTTTCCCACATTTAAATTGTCTTTACACCTGGTCCTTCTCACTTGAATAATTTCCATTTGAAGCACACACTAGCTAGACTGACCAAGGCAGGCATAAGGCAGAAGAATCTAGGAAGTGTCTGTGTGGGAAAATGCAGGAAAAGTTCTTTCCTGGGCTCTTTGAAGGCATAGCCCTGTCCTTGAGGATGTAACTCCAGCACTCCCAAAAGGCAGTGTCCAGAGGAAGGCAGATGACAATGGGTTAAGAGCATCTATTGAAGGTAATGAGGCTGTTCTTCTGTGAGCCAGCAGGAAACTGCAATACCTACAATCCTTCAATGTACAGAACAATTTTTTTTTTTTTTTTTTTTTTTTTGAGACAGAATCTCACTCTGTCAGCCAGGCTGGAGTGCAGTGGCATGATCTCAACTCACTGCAACCTCCACCTCCTGTGTTCAGGAAATTCTCAAGCCTCAGCCTCCCGAGTAGCGGGGATTATAGGCAGGTGCCACCATACCCAGCTAATTTTTGTGTCTTTGGTAGAGATGGGGTTTCACCATGTTGGCCAGGCTGATCTCACATTCCTGACTTCAAGTGATCCACCTGCCTCAGCCTCCCAAAGTCCTGGGATTACAGACGTAAGCCACTGTGCCTGGTCCAGGACAAGTCTGATTCAGGCCATGACTGCTGTGATGGTTACTTTTATTTGTTAGCTTAGCTAGGCATGGTGCCTTTTTGGAAAAATAGCAGTTTAGATGTTGCTGTGAAATTTTTGTTTGTTTGTTTGTTTGTTTTAAATGTGATTAACATTTAAATCAGTAAAATTTGAGTAAAACAGATTACCTCCATAATATGGGTCAGACTCCTTGAATCAGCTGAAAACCTTAGGAGAAAAGCTTGAGGTGCCTTGGGTAAGAAGGAATTAGGGAGAAAAAGAAAACATAATTATTATGCCATAAAGAATGAAAAAGTCTAGGTTTAAGAAATCAAATAAAGGTTGATAAAATCAGATTGTAAACAACTCAGGAAGCTTATAGAAGAGAACGTGTATAGTCCCAGAGGGAATGGGTTAAGATATAAGCGAAGCTTGCCACAGGCAAAGCTTGCAAAGGGAAAGATGATCTTAGTTCTGACAGGGCTCTTGAGAAGAAGATAAGGAATGGACAAAGAGAGGGAGTTATAGACACCAACACACATGAAGCATATGCTGTGTGCATTACACTGCTCTAAACATTTTAACATATATTAGTTCAACCTTTATTACACCCCTGTGAAGGTGGTTGCCATTTTTATTCCATTTTACAAGAGGAGAAACAGAAACCCAGGAGATAAATATCTAGCCCAGATCACATAGCCAGTATATGGCAGAGTCAACTTTGCATGCAGGTTTTGTGGAATCTGAGTTTTGGTTTACAGTATCTGAGAACCTCTTTTTGAAATAGAATCCAAACTTACAAATGTAAACTACAGGTACAGGATCTTGGAGGAGGCACCCATAAGTAGGAAGCCCTGAGGCTTCATGCCATTAACTTAATGGCAAATACACCTTTGGATGGGGCCAGAATTTCCACGCTGGCAGTCTGGCCCTGGAACATGATCCTTTAACCACTGCACTGCCTACTGGTGAGAACAAGTTGCAAAGTTAGTAACTGGCAGAGTTAGGGGTTCAAAATCAAGTAGTCTGATACCAGAGACTATGTCCTTAAACACTTATCTAGTCTATTTATTGATGTAGCAATAGTTTAAAGTTGAGAAAAGGAAACTCACAGAGGTTTTAATAAGTTGTTCAGTCACAGAGCCAACAAATAACAAAGGTATTGCAGTTTGGCTTGGCCATATGACTAAGCCAAACCATTGGAACCTAGATAGAAGTGAATCCGGAGTTGGCACTTAGAGTGACTACTCTATATTTCCTCTTACTTAATAAAAGCATAATTGGCACAAGACTTGTACAAGGGCATCTAATGCATACTGAAGATGTAATGAGTTGTTTCTTAGAGGAGGTTATATTCAAGCAAAATCTCTCAGAGGTGAGAGAATTTGGAGTGTGACTCTTAGAAACTCTGTCATATTTAGTATCTCTCTCTCTCTCTCTCTTTCTTTCTTTCTTTCTTTCTTTCTTTCTTTCTTTCTTTCTTTCTTTCTTTCTTTCTTTCTTTCTTTCTTTTTCTTTCTTAATTTTTTTGATGGAATTTCACTCTTGTCACTCAGGCTGGAGTGCAGTGGCGCAATCTTGGCTCACCGCAACCTCCACCTCCTAAGTTCAAGTGATTCTCCTGTCTCAGCCTCCTGAGTAGCCAGGATTACAGGCGCTTGCCAGCACTCCCAGCTAATTTTTTTATTTTTAGTAGAGATGGGGTTTCACCATGTTGTCCAGGCTGGTCTCAAACTCCTGACCTCAGGTGATCCGCCCCCCTCCGTCTCCCAAAGTGCTGGAATTACAGGCATGAGTCACCATGCCTTTAGTGTCATTTCTAAGGTCACCCTGGTGATGTAGGGGTCAAGGGAAACATTTTTTTCTGCCTTCTGAAATTTCACTGAAAAACAAACTGACAAAAAGTAGATTAATAGGAGAAATGGCATACAAGTTTATTAACGTGCATGGGAGAGAATGACAGAGTGATTACCTCCAACTCCTCCATGGGGGTACAGAAGCTCATGTACCATCTTGAGGTTACAGAAAGAATGAGGTCTTGGAGCATGGCCAAAACCAGATTATGGTAGTAAATTAGGTTACAGTGGTGCTACAGGTTATGGGAGGGGAGAAGAGGAAGCCTGGCTAGCAAAGGTGGTCTTGCTATTGTCGACCAAAAGAGTTAAACTCTGTAAAATATTTTAGGAGATTTATTCTTTTTTTTTTTTTGAGACGGAGTCTCGCGCTGTCGCCCAGGCTGGAGTGCAGTGGCGCGATCTCGGCTCACTGCAAGCTCCGCCTCCCGGGTTCACGCCATTCTCCTGCCTCAGCCTCCTGAGTAGCTGGGACTACAGGCGCCCACCACCGCGCCCGGCTAATTTTTTGTATTTTTAGTAGAGACGGGGTTTCACTGTGGTCTCGATCTCCTGACCTTGTGATCCGCCCGCCTCGGCCTCCCAAAGTGCTGGGATTACAGGCGTGAGCCACCGCGCCCGGCCAGGAGATTTATTCTAAGCCATATATGAGTGATCATGGCCTGTGACACAGCCCTTAGGAGGTCCTGAGAACATGTGCCCAAGGAGGTCGGGGTATAGCTTGGTTTTATATATTTTAAGGGAGGCATGAGACATCCATCAAATACATTTAAGAAATACATTGGTTTGGTTCAGAAAGGCAGGACAACTCAAGGGTGGGGGCCGGGGGAGAGGTCTAGGCTATAAGTAAATTTAAACATTTTCTGTTTGACAGTTGGTTGAGTTTATCTGAAGACCTGGGCTCAATAGAAAGAAAATGTTCAGGTTAAGATAAAGATTGTGGAGATCAAGTTTTATCATGCAGAAGAAGCTCTCAGATAGCAGACTTCAGAGAGAGCAGGTTGCAAATGTTTCTTATCGGACTTAAAAGGATGCCTGGCTCTTAGGTGATTATCTCCTGGATCTGGAAAGGAAGGAAGGAAAAGAAAGGAGTAAGGGGATTCTCTATAGGATGTGGATTTTTTCCACAAGGGACTTTGCAGGGCAATTTCAAGGCATGGCAAGGGAATGTATTTGGGGGTAAAACATTTTGATTTTCTTCCTTGTTATGCCAGAGTCAGATTGGAAAGTAAGTCACAACATACAGGGTTAAAATAAAACCCATATGATGCAGCTTTTATGGTCTCCAGACCCCTTAGATAGGAATTTGGCCAAGATTAAAACAAACAAACACACACACACACACACACACACACACACACACACAAACAAAAAACAAAAAACAAAAAACAAAAAAACAGAGCTTAGTCCTTACTATGCAGGTGAAATCTCACAGGTAGTAGCCCTTAGAGATAATAGGTGGTAAATGTTTCTTTCAGACCTTTAAAGGTATCAGACTCTCAGTTAATCTTTCCTAGATCTGCAAGGGAGGACCTTAAAAAAAGCCTGTTGCATCAATGCAGATTCTCTACAGACTCCAATCTTCCCCACAAAAGATAACTTTGTAGCACTGCTTCTGTTTGCAGATCCTCTAACAGCCATCTCAAAGTATGCCAAGGAGTATCTTTTTGGGTGAAATAGTTTTGTTTTCTTCAGGTATTAGTATTCAGCTTTTAAGAGGTGAAAGAGAGGATGGAGAATTATGGAGGGTTATTTTTTTAATGGGCAAGATTTGGAAGTGGCTTCCGAATCATAGAATGTCGTTCATTCTTTGTCCCCATGGTCACAGCTTAGTGATATAGCCAAATCAGACTGCAAGAGACATTGGGAAATTTAGTATAGCTGTGTGCTTAGGAGGAAAGGGAAAAATATATGGTAAGTTGCTGTGTTCCCATACATATGTGGTATGTGTACCTGTGTTTTTAATAGAGAATGTCATCCTAAAATAATCAAAAAGGTCAGAATCTAGTTGAAAGAGAGCACAACGCTTGAGGATGTGCCCACCAGCAAGCACAGATTCCAAAGAATGGAAGTCAGTGTTCCAAAGTGTAAAAGTTTCAGATCATTTATATAGATCAAGTTCAGGGAAGTTTAGCAGAATTTCAACACCTTTATATGGAAGGCTTAATGCATAGTTACAATGGTCTGATTAGTTGAGGTGGTTTTTTTTCTTTCTGGAAAGATATCTCTAACATTTCACACTGAAGATGTAACTGTCAGGGTGTGTCTTTTGGGGGTGCAAACTGGTCTGAGTTAGGTACAGAAAAATAAAGGAAGCAGTTAATCTAGAATAAATATTAGTGATTGGCAGGAGGAAGTCTGGTCTCTGGTCTTTCTTAGTCATTTACAGAACCAGAGCAATGAGGAAGAGGGTTAAGCTATAATCTAAGAAACAGAATTGCAAAACATGCTACATGACTCAGATCACAGTAACAGCTCTCTCAAAGTTTAAAGAGTTTGCAGCGTTCTAACAGATTTTAAATGTTATTCATTTTCACAAGAATATCAAAATGTTTTCCAAAGTTGTGGTGCCATTTTATACATCGAACACGTTTCCCAAAATTTAACATTGTCAATGCTTTTAATCTTGGCTTTTCTGGTGGATATGTAGTGGAGCTTGTTGTGATTTTACTTTGAATGTTTGTGATTATTAGTGGTATTTAGCCTTTTTATATGTCATCTGGATATTATATATTCCCTTTTGTGAGGTGCCTATTCAAACCTTTGCCTGTTTTTCAATTGTAACTGCCTGAGGGGTTCTTTCTGCCTGTTGCACAAAGAAAGACCATGGCATTGCAGTAAAGAAGGTTTAAATGACCTGAGGCTGGCCACACCACGTGGGAGATGGAAGTGGTACTCAAATAAATCTCATCCAAACTCATAGTTAAGAGGATTTTTTCAAAGCCAGTTTGGGGAAAGTGGGGCGGTGGCCAGGTAATGGGTGCTTGTTGATGATTGGTTGGATTGGAGACGAAATCATATGGGGTTGAAGCTGTCCTTGTAAACACCCAAGGGGTACACCTTGCCTGCTGCCTAGACAGAGTGCCAATTCATCAAGACAGGACTTGCAATAGAGAAAGAGTAATTCAAGCAGAGCAGGCTGTATGGGAGACTGGAGTTTTGTTACTCACATCAGTCTCCCAGAGCATTCAGGGATCAGAGTTTTTAAGGACAACTTGGGGGTTTGGAGAAGCCAGTGAACCGGGAGTGCTAATTGGCCAGCCAGGGATGAAATACCAGGAAGTCAAAGCTGTCTTCTTGAACTGAATCAGTTCCGGGGTAGGGGCCACAAGATCAGATGAGCCAGTTTATCAATCTGGGTGGTGCCAGCTGATTCATCAAATGCAGGGTCTGCAAAATATCTCAAGCACTGATCTTCTGGAGCAGTTTAGGGAGGGCCAGAATCTTGTAGCCTCAAGTTGCATGACTCTGAAACCATAATTTCTTATCTTGTGGCTAATGTTAGTCCTACAAAGGCAATCTAGTTCCCAGGCAAGAAGGTCTGCTTTGAGAAAGCGCTGTCTTTGTTTTAAACTATTAACTAAGTTTATCCCAAAGTTAGTTTCAGGAATTCTCCTTTTTGTATCTGAAAATATGCCATTCCAGTGAAAGTCTTGAATAGGCAGTGTCTCCAATTGTGTCCTGCTACAAAGAAAAATAGATTCTTATTGAACTTATGAAAATAACAATATTGCCATGAAATAACAATATTCTTGAATAGCTTCTAAATTCTGGAGAAATCAGGTAGAGAGAAAGGTAAATATCTCAACTTGCTCACAAAAGTTTACTTTACCTATTGCTATAACCCATGAAGAGCTCAAAAGAAAAAAAGTTTTTAGGACTTTGGAAAACAAAACGTAAAAAGATTTTACAATGTTTTAAGCAAAAAGAAGTAAAAACTATTTCAGTCCTTCCTCAGCTTAGTTCCATTGAATTAATTCTTTTTCTGCTCGATATTGGCCTAGCACTCTTCATAAATACATCAGTTGTTTTTATGAGAGTTCTTAAAGTATTTTTTACCTAGTCCAATGGTATGATCTCCAAAGTTATTAGAAACCTGTATTCAAGAGCACTTGGGCCAGGCATGGTGGCTTATGCCTGTAATCTGAGCACTTCAGGAGGCCTAGGTGGGGAGGATCACCTGAGGTCAGGAATTTGAGACCAGCTTGCCAACATGGTGAAACCTTTTCTCTACTAAAAATACAAAAAGTAGCCAGGCGTGGTGGCATGTGCCTGTAATCCCAGTTACTCGGGAGGCTGAGGTGGGAGAATTGCTTGAACCTGGGAGGTGGAGGTTGCAGTAAACTGAGATTGTGCCACTCTGCTCCACCCTGGGTGACAGAGCAAGACCCTATCTCAAAAATAAATAAATAAATAAAAAATACTGGTTATGGTCCTTTGCATAGATTCCCTTAAAGATATACTTTAGGCTTTGCAAAAAGCTTTCAGGGAAAAAAATATGAATAAAGCAATTGATTGGATAAAACAAGACACATCAGATTATTTTTTTGAAATCTTACACAATTTTGGAGTGTATACTAATAACATATCCATTCAAATATAACTCAAGAAAATGCAACACTACTTATTATTTGATAATAATAGGATTTTAACATCCCAAATAAGCCTATATGTTTTATTTGGACTTCCAAAACGCTCCCCATTTTTTTAATATAATAGAGGTAGTTTGAGTTAAAAATACTTAATTTAGAATTTGAAATTTGATTTTGGGGAGTATATCCAATATCAAAGGTTTAGAACACTTGATATCAAAATAAGAAATGTTTAAAGTGATCAAAATAGGATCACAGGTTTTATTAATCTGTTCTCATGCTGATATGAAGAAATACTTGAGACTCATAAAGAAAAGAGGTTTAATTGACTCACAGTTCCACATGACTGGGAGGCCTCAGGAAACTTACAATCATGGTGGAAAGCACTTCTTCACAGGGCAGCAGGAGAGCGAATAAGTGCTGAACAAAGGGGGAAGTCCTTTCTAAAACCATCAGATATCGTGAGAACTCACTCACTGTCACGAGAACAGCATGGGGGAAACTTCCCCCATGATCCGGTTATCTCCACCTTGTCCCACCCTTGACATGTGGGGATTATTACAATTCAAGGTGAGATTAGGGGTCAAGGTGAGATTTGGGTGGGGACACAGAGCCAAACCATATCACAGGTCATTGTAAAATAATAGTCATCAATTTAGTCAAAGTGATAATTCAAAGCTTTCAAAAAGCAAAATACTTTACCCTTTGATAGAGAAGAGGCTCTTTTTTTAACTTTTATTTAATATTTTAAGTTCAGGAGTACATGTGCAGGTTTGTTATATAGGTAAACTCGTGTCACAAAGGTTTATTGTACAGATAATTTCATCACTGAGGTGTTAAGCCTGGTACCCATTAGTTACTTTTCCTGATCCTCTCTCTCTTCCCAATCTTCACCCTTAAGTAGACCTCACTGTCTGTTGTTCCCTTCTATGTGTCCACATGTTATCATCATTTAGCTCCCACTTATAAGTGAGAATATGCAGTATTTGGTTTTCTCTTTCTGTATTAGTTTGCTAAGGATAATGGTCTCCAGCTCCTTCCATGTTCCTGCAAAGCACAAGACCTTATTCTTTTTTATAGCTGCATAGTATTCCACAGTGTATGTGTACCACATTTTCTTTATCCAGTATATCATTGATGGATAGTGATGGGCATTCCATGTGTTTGTTATGTGAATAGTGCCACATTGAACATACATGTGCATATGTCTTTATGATAGAACTATTTTTATTCCTTTGGTTATATACTCAGTAATGGGATTGATGGGTGAAATAGTGGTCCTGTCATTACATCTTTGAGGAATCACCAGTGTCTTCCACAATGGTTGTACTAATTTACACTCCCACTGGCAGCATATAAACATTTCTTTTTCTCCACAACCTTGCCAGCCTCTGTTTTTTTTTTTTTTTTCTTTTTAATAATAGCAATTCTGACTGGTGTGAGATGGTATATCATTGTGGTTTTAATTTGCGTTTCTCTGATGACTAGTGATGTTGAGCTTTTTTTCATATACTTGTTGGCTGCATGTATGTGTTCTTCTGAAAAATGTCTGTTGATGTCCTTTGCCCACTTTTTAAATGGGGTTGTCTTTTTTTTTTCTTGTAAATTTGTTTAAATTCCTTGTAGATGTTGGATATTAGACCTTTGTCAAATGCATAGCTTGCTGTTCTGGGAGGTCAGGGACCCCAAACAGAGGGACTGGCTGAAGCTGCAGCAGAAGAACATAAATTGTGAAGACTTCATGGACATTTATTAGTTCCCCAAATTAATACATTTATAATTTCTTACACCTGTTTTTATTGCAGTCTCTGAACATAAATTGTGAAGATTTCATGGACACTTATCACTTCCCCAATCAATACCCTTGTGATTTCCTATGCCTCTCTTTACTTTAATCTCTTAATCCCATCATCTCATAAGCTGAGGAGGATGTGTGTCATCTCAGGACCCTGTGATGATTGTGTTAACTGCACAAATTGCTTGTAGAGCATGTGTGTTTGAACAACATGAAGTCTGGGCACTTTGAAAAAGGAACAGGATAACAGGGATGTTCAGGGAACAAGGGAGAAAACCTTAAACTATGACTGCCGGTGAGCTGGGCGGAACAGAGCCATATTTCTCTTCTTTCAAAAGCAAATAGGAGAAGTATCACTGAATTCTTTCTCAGCAAGGAACATCCCTGAGAAAGAGAATGTGTCCCTGAAAGGAGGCCTCTAAAATGGCCATTTTTGGGACGGCTGTCTTTTACAGTTGTAGACAAAGGGATGAAATAAGCCCTGGTCTCCCGTAGCGCTCCCAGGCTTACTAGGATGAGGAAATTCCTGCCGAATAAATTTTGGTCAGACCGGTTGTCTGCTCTCAAACCCTGTCTCCTGATAAGATGTTGTCAATGACAATGCTTGCCCAAAACTTCATTAGCAATTTTAATTTCACCCCGTCCTGTGGTCCTGTAATCTTGCCCTGCCTCCATTTGCTCTGTGATATTTTATTACCTTGTGAAGCGTGTGATCTCTGTGACCCACACCCTATTCATACACTCCCTCCCCTTTTGAAAATCACTAATAAAAACTTGCTGGTTTTACGGCTCAGGGGGCATCACAGAACCTGCCGACATGTGATGTCTCCCCTGGACACCCAGCTTTAAAATTTCTCTCTTTTGTACTCTTTACCTTTATTTCTAAGACCAGTAAACACTTACGGAAATAGAAAAGAACCCATGTTGAATATTGGGGGTGGGGTTCACCGATAGCTTGCAAATTTTTTCTCCTATTCTGTAGATTGTCTGTTCAGTCTTTTGATAGCTTCTTTTGCTGTGCACAAGCTCTTTAATTAGATCCCATTTGTCAATTTTTGCTTTTGTTGCAAATGTTTTTGGTGTCTTTGTCATGAAATCTTTATCCATTCCTACATTCTGAATGGTATTGTCTAGTTTGTCTTCCAGGGTTTTTATAGCTGTGGATTTTACATTTTGGTATTTAATCTATCTTGAGTTGATTTTTTTATATGGTGTAAGGAAGGGGTTCAGTTTCAATCTTCTGCATATGACTAGCCAGTTTTCCTAGCACCATTTATTGAATAGAGAATCCTTTCCCCATTGTTTATTTTTTCAAGTTTGTTGAAGATCAGATAGTTGTAGCTGTGTGGCCTTATTTCTGGGTTCTCTATTTTGTTCCATTGGTCTATATGTCTTTTTTTGCACCAGTACCAAGCTGTTCTGGTTACTATGAGGCTCAGATTTTCAAAGAATCAATGGACCTAATAAAGACAGCATGAGAGCAACAGAATCTGTCTTTCCTTCTATTCTTTTGACTCAAAAGGTAAATGAAAAATATTTCATCATCTTTTATTAATACTATATGAAATCTTGTTCAAAAAGAAAACCAAATTCTACCTTTACATCCATATATTATTAATGATAAAACTTTAATAAAACTTTATAAACAGATTCATCTAATCTCAATCACTTTTGACCACAGAAGATAACTTTCATAAACATTTTAAACCTCTTATCATTTTTCCATTCTCTTTCTTTTCCTGACTGCCTATATTCATTCACTTTGTCTCATTGTTCTTCTTTAATTTCTTCAATTTAATACAACTTTTAAATAACCTCTAACCTAAGCAAAATCACTTTTCCTTTAACAAAAAACATATCCTAATATCCGTCTTATAATCATCCTTACAAAAAAAAACTTATGTGTTTTCTTATACATTCTATGTATAGAATTGTTACTTTCTTATCCCTAATTCTAGTTACCATATATTAATTAGAATTTTAACTCCTAGTAACCTTAATTCATAGTGAAAACCTAAGTAGTAAGCAATTTTTAAGTGTCAGTCACATACCAACCGTTTATGAATACAAATTTTTATAATATTTAGAAACATAGACTTTCTAATGGAACATTCTTTAAAAATGTAGAACAGGGCTGGGCACGGTGGCTCAAGCCTGTAATCCCAGCACTTTGGGAGGCCGAGATGGGCGGATCACGAGGTCAGGAGATCGAGACCATCCTGGCTAACACGGTGAAACCCCACCCTACTAAAACATAAAAAGCTAGCATGGTGGTGTGGGGTGCCTGTAGTCCCAGCTACTCGGGAGCTTGAGGCAGGAGAATGGCATGAACCTGGGAGGCGAAGCTTGCAGTGAGCTGAGATCTAGCCACTGCACTCCAGCCTGGGAGACAGAGTGAGACTCCATCTCAAAATAAATAATAAATAAATAAATAAATAAATATAAATAAAATGTAGAACAGGGCCAGGGTAATGTGACTCATGCCTGTAATCCCAGCACTTTGGGAGGCCGGGGTTGAAAGATCACAAGTTCAAGAAATCAAGACCATCCTGGCTAACATGGTGAAACCCCGTTTCTACTAAAAATACAAAAAATTAGCCAGGCATGGTGGCGGGCGCCTATAGTCCCAGCTATTTGGGATGCTGAGGCAGGAGAATGGCATGAACCCAGGAGGCAGAGCTTGCAGTGAGCTGAGACTGTGCCACTGCACTCCAGCCTGGGCAACAGAGTGAGATTCTGTCTCAAAAAATATATATATATGTTGCGGGAAGTCAGGGACCCCGAACGGAGGGACTGACTGGAGCTGTGGCAGAGGAACATAAATTGTGAAGATTTCATGGACATTTATCAGTTCCCAAAATTAATACTCTTATAATTTCTTACACCTGTCTTCACTTTAATCTCTTAATCCTGTTATCTTTGTATGCTAAGAATGTACGTCACCTCAGGACCACTGTTGTACAAACTGACTGTAAAACGTGTGTCTGAACAATGTAAAATCGGTGCACCTTGAAAATGAGCAGAATAACAGTGATTTCAGGGAACAAGGGAAGACAACCAAAGGTCTGACTGCCTGCGGAATTGGGCAGAATAGAGCCATATTTTCCTTCTTGTAGAGAGCCTATAAATGGACGTGCAAGAAGGACAGATATCACTGAATTCTTTTCCCAGCAAGGAATATTAGTAATTAATACCCCGGGGAAGGAATGCTTTCCAAGGGTAGGTCTATAAATGGCTGCTCTGGGAATGTGTGTCTTATGCAGTTGAGATAAGGACTGAAATACGCCCTGGTCTCCTGCAGTACCCTCAGGCTTATTAGGGTGTGGAAAAGATCCTGCCTTGGTAAATTTGAGGTCAAACTGGTTCTCTGCTCTCAAACCCTGTTTTCTGTTGTTTAAGATGTTTATCAAGACAACACATATGTGTACAGCTAAACATAGACCCTCATCAGTAATTCTAATTTTGCCCTTTGCCTTGTGATCTTTGCATTGCCTTTTGCCTTGTGATCTTTATTGCCCTTTAAAGCATGTGATCTTTGTAACCTACTCCCTGTTCATACACCCACTCCCCTTTTAAAGTCCTTAATAAAAACCTGCTGGTTTTGTGGCTCAGGGGACATCACAGAGCTACCGATATGTGTTGTTATCCCGGAGGCCCAGCTGTAAAATTCCTCTCTTTGTACTCTTTCTCTTTATTTCTCAGACTGGCCAACACTTAGGGAAAATAGAAAGGACCTACATTGAAATATTGGAGGCTGGTTCCCCCGATAAAAATGTAGAACAGGACATTTTTACTAACAAATATAAATATCTTGTTTCTCTGAAATAAGAAGTCAAAAGTATTTAAGCTTCAACTCATAATTAGTCATTAATGTCTTAGAATTATATCTTATTTAGAGATAATTTGGATATTCAATGAATATCCATCCTTTAATTTAGCATAGCAAATTTTAAGGGTATCATTACCAAAAAGATTTTAAAAACCTTTAAAAATGTTTGTATTAGGGTTCTCTAGAGAGACAGAAGTAATAGGAGATATATATATATATATATATATACACACACTCATATATATAACTCATATATATATCCTATTTTATATATATCCTATTATATATTATATAATAGGATATACATAAAAACTCATATATGTAAACTCATATATATAAAATATATATATATGAGTTTATCAAATATTAACTCACAGGATCGCAAGGTCCGACAATAGGCTGTCTAGAAGCTGAGCAGCAAGGAAAGCCAGTCTGAGTCCCAAAACTGAAGAACTTGGAGTCTGATGTTCAAGGGCAGGAAGGGTCCAGCTTGGGAGAAACATGTTGGCTGGGAGGCTAGGCCAGTCTAGTGTTTTTTTTTTTTTTTGAAACAGAGTCTTACTCTTGTGTCCCAGGCTGGAATGCACTGGTGCGATCTCAGCTCACTGCAATCTCCGCCTCCCAGGTTCAAGCGATTCTCCTGCCTCAGCCTCCTGAGTAGCTGGGATTACAGGTGCCTGCCACCACTTCTGGCTAATTTTGGTATTTTTAGTAGAGACAAGGTTTTGCCATGTTGGCTAGGCTGGTCTTGAACTCCTGACCTCAGGTGTTCCACCCGCCTTGACCTCCCAAAGTTCTGGGATTACAGGCATGAACCACTGCACCTGGTCCCAATCTTGTCATTTTACGTTTTTCTGCCTGCTTTATATTCTAGCGGCTGATTTTGATGGTGCCCACCCAGATTAAGGGTGGGTCTGCCTTTCCCAGTCCACTGACTCAAATGTTAATCTCTTTTGGCAACACCCTCAAAGACACACCCAGGATCAATAATTTGCATTTTTCAATCCTATCAAGTTGACACTCAGAATTAACCATCACAACCTTTTTAAGTAAGTATATTATAAAACTTAATAGGTATTAATAGTTCATTTATAAACTCTTATCCCATTTATATCTATTTAATTTATTCACCCTTAACAATTATGTTTGGAAAAGTTTATAAGACATAGGACACATCTGGTCATCATCTCAAGTTAAATTTTCTATTAACTGTTTTTATATTACTATATGTTAGGCAAGTATCCCAAAGGCAGGAAACTTAAAGGTTCATTGGGGCCTTTTTACAAGTCAGTTTTGTAACTTGTATACTATATACAAACACAAACATTTACACAAGTACACATAAAAATACAGACAAAGATTTTATAGTTTTGATTTGTGAAAGGAAAATAAATCTTGGCACCACAAAATCACTAAGCCAAAGGGAAAAGGCAAGCTGGAAACTGCTTAGGGCAAACCTGCCTCCCATTTTATTATCCCTAAATAAGAGCTGCAGAGACAAGAAGCTACATACCTCCCTCACAATTTTCCCACAAGGAAATTCTTTGTGGACAAAGAACCAGCAGAACTCAAAGTCATCCCTCTGAGGCTCACCTGAGACAAATGCATATCTAATTACTTCCTCTGAACTATTGTTTATGTAAAAATGCAGATTCACTGAGACAGATTAAATTGTGTATTCAGTGGAAGACTGATCAAGTCCTTAAAATAATGCAGCCTTTTGTCTTTTATTGACTTCTAACATGGAAACCCCCACTTTGAGTTGTCCTGCCTTACTGGACTGAACCAATGTACATTTTACACATATTGATTGATGTCTCATATCTCCCTAAAATATATAAAAGCAAGCTGTACCCTGACCACCTTGAGCACATGTTGTCAGGATGTCCTGAGGCTGTGTCATGGGTGCTTTCTTAACTTTGGCAAAACAAACTTTCTAATTTGACTAAGACCTGTCTCAGATTTTACTATTTTACCCATGAGTCAGGCAAAACTCATTAATTTAAAAAAAACAGTTGGAATCAAACTGTGGCTTTGTAAATGGAGTAAGTTAAAAGTTTATCTGTCTCACAGGCTGAAGCCCTTACTGATTTAAAAAACAAGGCAGCAAATTTTTGTTTCATAGCACAGAGGAAGAACTTAAGCTTTCAAAAAGACCAGTGAAGTTTTACATTATTCTTGGCACAAATCTGGTCAACAAAACAGAAGCAAACAAAGGGAGTGCATACAGTTAGTAAGGTGTAAAAAGGTAATAAAATTCTAAGCCCCCCAACTGACTGATGGGCCCTCCCCTCTGCCAAGGGCATTCCAAAGTTAACCTGAAAAATTAGTTCAGGCCATGATGGGAAGTGGAGGGTCATTAGACATGCCTCGCAGCTGACCAGTGTCAACATCAACACAAAGACCTTAAGACTAATAGAACAGGCTGGATATGGTGGCTAGCTCCCAGTACTTTGGAAGGCAGAGGGAGGTGGATCACTTGAGGTCAGGAGTTCAAGACCAGCCTGGCCAACATGGTAAAAACCCCTTTCTACTAAAAATACAAAAATTATCTGGGTGTGGTGGCACATGCCTGTAGTCCCAGCTACTCAGGAAGCTGAGGCAGGAGAATCACTTGAACCCAGGAGGTAGAGGTTCCAGTGAGCCGAGATTGTGCCACTGTACTCCAGCCTGGACAACAGAGTGAGACTCTGTCAAAGAAAAAAAAAAATAAGACTAATTGAATCTTTAAGTCTGATAGGAAACATTTACAATCTATTCTCTCTGAGGCCCCCTACCTGGAGGCTTCATCAGTGTGATATAACCTTGGTCTCTAAAACCCCTTATCTTAACACAGAAATTTCTTTCTATTGAGTTCAGGTCTTTAGGCAATAACTCTTTCAACCAATTGCCAATCAGAATATTTTAGAATCTTCCTATGATCTGGGGTCCCTACTTCCTATTGTCCCATCTTTCTGGATTAAACCAATATACATCTTACATTAATTGATTGATGTCTTATGTCTCCCTAAAATATATAAAACCAAGTTGCAGTCCAACCACTTTGGGCACGTGTTCTCAGGATCTCCTGAAGGCTGTGTCATGGATCATTGGTCATTCTCATTTGGCTCAGAATAAATCTCTTCAAATATTTTACTCTTTTTCTTGACAAAATGGTTAAGAAGGAAGAAATTCAGTCAACTAACAAGAGTTTATAGAGAACAGAGGCCCAATTAAAAAGTATATATGCATATGTATCTTAAATATCAGCTTTTAATTAAATCGACTTTTGACTATAGAGATCTTTTAAAAAAGAAAAACAACTTAAAGTCTCTTATATATTTCAGCCAGGACAGTCAATATTCCTGCTTTTGTACCATTTCCCCCCTCTTTTAAACCAAAGGTATCTTTGCAAGTGGCTCACCAAAATCAATAAGCCTTAACCAATGTTACGATGTAATCAAGGACACATGAGGCTTCTCCAAAGAGATGCAGCAGAGTTCTCACAAGATTCCAGATTCATGCCAAAGAAAGTTCAAAGAGAGAAAAGTTTTGCTAGCTACAAATGGGCATACAACCCATATTGACCTGGCCATGTTCTCTAGGGTATCAGCTTCTCAGTTGACTGGCTACACATAGAGTTCAGATGAAAAGTATAAAGAGATATTTAATGAAGCAGGAAGACAAAATTGGCCCATAGAGGTAGTGCCAAAAGGTGGGCAAATATAGGAGGGCAAATTTATAGAGGTAAAGTCTGCTCACAGATTCCTCTGGCCCATTTGTGGGCTGATAAGTGGCTGTCTCCAGTAAGGGAGGATTTACGTCCTGGCTTTAGGCAAACAAAAGAAAGGCAGAGAATCTCCCTGCACCTTAGCTGTGCTTAGCTCAACAATCCTAAATACTTTAGAGGGTATATTTTGGTTTCCTTCAGTAGAATGGATTACAAATGGGTGACCCAAAAGATGTAGAGTCATACTAAAACCACCTTTGCAAAAATTATATCAGTGAGTAATATAATAGTAAGTTGAGCTAACTACCCCACTGCCCCATCTTGCTGTTTCCTTAACTATTCCTGGGAAATAGGGCTAAGGTAACTTTTTTTTTTTTTTTTCAGACAATGTCTTGCTGCATTGCACAGGTTGGAGTGCAGTGACACTATCTCAGCTCATTGCAACCTCTGTCTCCAGGGTTCAAGTGGTTTTCATGCCTCAGTCACCCAAGTAGCTGGGATTACAGGCATGTGCCACCATCCCTGGCTAATTTTTGTATTAGGTGTTTTGCCATGTTGGCCAGGCTGATCTCAAACTCCTGGCCTTAAGTGATCCACCCATCTCAGCCTCCCAAAGTGCTGAGATTACAGGCATGAACCACTGTGCCTGACCCCAAGCTATAGTTTGGTGCAAAAGTAATTGCAGTTTTTGCCATTCCTTTTAATGGCAAATCTGCAGTTACTTTTGTACCAATCTAATAATTTTGGAAGAAATTTAGGCTATAGTTTAAATGATAGTAGGCCTAAAACTTAACAGACTTTGTAAAGCCAATGGGAGGCCATGAGGCTTGGGGAAGAGGAGGCTGAGTCTGGCTAAGAATCAGACATGAATGATTGTCTGCCACTATTCTTGAGGTTATAAGATAGGCAACTTTTCCAGTTATTCCTGCAGATGACACTGCTATTGTAGATTGACCCTTTGAGATATACTTTCAGTTTTTTTTTGCTTGTCTAACCCCCATGGCTCCACCTGGACCTACCAATCCCACTGATGTGGCCCCACCTAGAAGCTATTCAGCTTGCAGGAGTACAGCTTTGACATCTATGATTTCATCTCCAGCCCAACCAATTAGCAGCAAACTTAGCCACCCCCACCCCTTCCCCTAAACTGCCTTTGAAAAACCCCTAACCTATGAGCTTTTGATGAAATGATTTGAGTCCCAGTGAAGCAGCATTGTTCGTCTGGGTTAATACCTGAGATTTGTTGCCTCATACCAAGGAAATCAAGGATGTGGACACATAAGCAGTGAGGTTAAGAACAGAGGCTTAACAGGCAAAAGAAAGAGAAAAGCTCTAAAGCTCTCTCCTGAAGAGAGAGGGGGTCCTGAGCAGTGAAGTGTAGGAAATTTTTTAGATGAGCTTGAGGAGGCGGTATCCGATTTACATAGGGCATGAAAGATTGGTCAGGCCAGGTGTTCCATTTGCATAACACAGAAAGAACTCGCTAGGACTAGTTGTGCTGTTTGCATAGCATATGAAGAAACTGCCCCCCGCCCCCCAGTCTTTTATTATGCAGGCGGATTCTCTACCTGGCCAGCGCCATGTTGCCTGCTACCCCCCTTTTTTTTTTTAAATATACTTTAAGTTCTACGGTACATGTGCACAACGTGCAGGCTCGTTACATAGGTATACATGTGCCATGCTGGCCTGCTGCACGCATCAACTCATCATTTACATTAGGTATTTCTCCCAATAATATGGCTCCCCTACCTATCCCACGACAGGCCCCGGTGTGTGATGTTCCCCACCCTGTGACCAAGTGTTCTCATTGTTCAATTCCCACCTATGACTGAGAACATGCGGTGTTTGGTTTTCTGTCCTTGTGATAGTTTGCTCAGATGATTATTTCCAGCTTCATCCATGTCCCTGCAAAGGACATGAACTCATCTTTTTATGGCTGCATAGTATTGCATGGTGTATATGTGCCACATTTTCTTAATCCAGTCTATCATTGATGGACACTTGGGTTGGTTCCAAGTCTTTACTATTGTGAATAGTTCCGCAATAAACGTACATGTGCATGTGTCTTTATAGTAGCATGATTTATAATCCTTTGGGTATATAGCCCAGTAATGGGATCACTGGGTCAAATGGTTTTTCTAGCTCTAAATCCTTGAGGAATTGCCACACTGTCTTCCACAATGGTTGAACTAGTTTATACTCCCGCCAACAGTGTAAAAGCTTTCCTATTTCTCCACATCCTCTCCAGCATCTGTTGTTTCCTGACTTTTTAATGATCACCATTCTAACTGGTGTGAGATGGTATCTCATTGTGGTTTTGATTTGCATTTCTCTGATGACCAGTGATGATGAGCATTTTTTCATGTATCTGTTGGCTGCATAAATGTCTTCTTTTGAGAAGTGTCTGTTCATATCCTTTGCCCACTTTTTGATGGGGTTGCTTGTTTTTTCTTGTAAATTTGTTTAAGTTCTTTGTAGATTCTGGATATTAGCCCTTCATCAGATGGGTAGACTGCAAAAATTTTCTCCCATTCTGTAGGTTGCCTGTTTGCTCTGATGGTAGTTTCTTTTGCTGTGCAGAAGCTCTTTAGTTTAGATTCCATCTGCCTATTTTGGCTTTTGTTGCCATTGCTTTTGGTGTTTTAGTCACGAAGTCCTTGCCTATGCCTACGTCCTGAATAGTATTGACTAGGTTTTCTTCTAGCATTTTTATGGTTTTAGGTATAACATTTAAGTCTTTAATCCATCTTGAATTAATTTTTGTATAAGGTGTAATGAAGGGATCCAGTTTCAGCTTTCTCCATATGACTAGCCAGTTTTCCCAGCACCATTTATTAAATAGGGAATCCTTTCCCCATTGCTTGTTTTTTTCAGATTTGTCAAAGATCAGATGGTTATAGATGTGTGGTGTTATTTCTGAGGCCTCTGTTCTGTTCTATTGGTCTATATCTCTGTTTTGGTACCAGTACCATGCTCTTTTGGTTACTGTAGCCTTGTAGTATACTTTGAAGTCAGGTAGCATGATGCCTCCAGCTTTGTTCTTTTTGCTTAGGATTGACTTGGCAATGCAGGTTCTTTTTTTTTGGTTCCACATGAACTTTAAAGTAGTTTTTTTTTCCAGTTCTGTGAAGAAAGTCATTGGTAGCTTGATGGGGATGGCATTGAATCTATAAATTACCTTGGGCAGTATGGCCATTTTCACAATATTGATTCTTCCTATCCATGAGCATGGAATGTTCTTCCATTTGTTTGTGTCCTTTTTATTTCATTGAGCAGTGATTTGTAGTTCTCCTTGAAGAGGTCCTTCACATCCCATGTAAGTTGGATTCCTAGGTATTTTATTCTCTTTGTAGCCATTGTGAATGGGAGTTCACTCATAAATTGGCTCTCTGTTTGTCTATTATTGGTGTGTAGGAACGCTTGAGATTTTTGCACATTGATTTTGTATCCTGAAACTTTGCTGAAGTTGCTTATCTGCTTAAGAAGATTTGGGGCTGATACAATGGGGTTTTCTAAATGTACAATCATGTCATTTGCAAACAAGGACAATTTGACTTCCTCTTTTCCTAATTAAATATGCTTTATTTCTTTCTCTTGCCTGATTGCCCTGGCCAGAACTTCCAACACTATGTTAAATAGGAGTGGTGAGAGAAGGTATCCCTGTCTTGTGCCGGTTTTTAAAGGCAATGCTTCCAGTTTTTGCCCATTCAGTATGATATTGGCTGTAGGTTTGTCATAAATAGCTCTTATTATTTTGAGATATGTTCCATCAATACCTAGTGTATTGCGAGTTTTTAACATGAAGGGCTGTTGAATTTTGTCAAAGATCTTTTCTGCATCTATTGAGATAATCATGTGGTTTTTGTCAATGGTTCTGTTTATGTGATGGATTACGTTTATTGATTTGTGTATGTTGAACCAGCCTTGCATTCCAGGGATGAAGCTGACTTGACCATGGTCGATAAGCATTCTGATGTGCTACTGGATTTGGTTTGCCATTATTTTATTGAGGATTTTTGCATCAATGTTCATCAGCGATATTTGTCTAAAATTCTCTTTCTTTGTTGTGTTTCTGCGAGGCTTTGGTATCAGGATGATGCTGGCCCCATAAAATGAGTTAGGGAGGATTCCCTCTTTTTATATTGATTGGAATAGTTTCAGAAGGAATGGTACCTCTTTGTACCTCAAGTAGAATTTGGTTTTGTATCCATCTGGTCCTGGACTTTTTTTGGTTAGTAAGCTATTAATTATTGCCTCAGTTTCAGAGCCTGTTATTGGTCTATTTAGAGATTCAATTTCTTCCTGTGTTAGTCTTGGAACAGTGTATGTGTCCCGGAATTTATCCATTTCTTCTAGATTTTCTAGTTTATTTGTGTAGAGGTGTTTATAGTATTCTCTGGTGGTAGTTTGTATTTCTGAGAGATTGGTGGTCATATCCCCTTTATCATTTTTTATTGCATCTATTTTGATTCTCTTCTCTTTTCTTCTTTATTAGTCTTGCTAGTGGTCTATGTATTTTGTTGATCTTTACAAAAAACCACCTCCTGGATTTACTGATTATTTGAAGGATTTTTTGTGTCTCTGTCTCCTTCAGTTCTGCTCTGATCTTGGTTATTTCTTGTCTTCTGCTAGCTTTTGAATTTGTTTGCTCTTGCTTCTCTAGTTCTTTTAACTGTGATGTTAGAGTGTCGATTTTAGATCTTTCCTGTTTTGTCTTGTGGGCATTTAGTGCTATAAATTTCCCTCTACACACTGCTTTAAATGTGTCCCAGAGATTCTGATACTTTGTGTTTTTGTTCTCATTGGTTTCAAAGAACGTCTTTGTTTCTGCCTTCATTTTGTTATTTGCCTAGTAGTCATTTAGGAGCAGGTTGTTCAATTTTCATGTAGTCGTGCAGTTTTGAGTGAGTTTCTTAATCCTGAGTTCTAATTTGATTGCACTGTGGTCTGAGAGACAGTTTGGTGTGATTTATGTTCTATTACATTTGCTGAGGATTGCTTTACTTCCAAGTATGTGGTCAATTTTTGAATAAGTGCAATGTGGTGCTGAGAAGAATGTATCTTCTGTTGATTTGGGGTAGAGAGTTCTGTAGATGTTTATTAGGTCAGCTTGGTTCAGAGCTGAGTTAAAGCCCTGGATATCCTTGTTAAACTTCTGTCTTGTTGATCTAATATTGACAGTGGGGTGTTAAAGTCTCCCATTATTGTTGTGTGGGAGTCTAAGTCTCTTTGTAGGTCTCTAAGGACTTGCTTTATGAATCTGGGTTCTCCTGTATTGGATGCATATATATTTAGGATAGTTAGCTCTTCTTGTTGAATTGATCCCTTTACCATTATGTAATGGCCTTCTTTGTCTCTTTTGATCTTGGTTGGTTTAAAGTCTATTTTATCAGAGACTAGGATTGCAACCCCTACTCTTTTTTGCTTTCCATTTGCTTGGTAGATCTTCCTCCATCCCTTTATTTTGAGCCTATGTGTGTATTTGCATGTGAGATGGGTCTCCTGAATACAGCACACTGATGAGTCTTGACTCTTTATCCAATTTGCCAGTCTGTGTCTTTTAATTGGGGCAGTTAGTCCATTTACATTTAAGGTTAATGTTGTTATGTGTGAATTTGATCCTGCCATTATGATGTTAATGGGTTATTTTCCTCGTTAGTTGATGCAGTTTCTTCCTAGCATTGATGGTCTTTACAATTTGGCATGTTTTTGCAATGGCTGGTACCGGTTGTTCCTTTCCATGTTTAGTGCTTTCTTCAGGAGCTCTTGTAAGGTAGGCTTGTGGTGACAGCATTTGCTTGTCTGTAAAGGATTTTATTTCTCCTTCACTTATGAAGCCTAGCTTGGCTGGATATGAAATTCTGGGTTGAAAATTCTTTTCTTTAAGAATGTTGAATATTGGCCCCCACTGTCTTCTGGCTTGTAGAGTTTCTGCTGAGAGATCCGCTGTTAGTCTGATGGGTTTCTGTTTGTGAGTAACTTGACCTTTCTCTCTGGCTGCCCTTAACAGTTTTTCCTTCATTTCAACCTTGGTGAATCTGACAATTATGTGTCTTGGAGTTGCTCTTCTCGAGGAGTATCTTTGTGGCATTCTCTGTATTTCCTGATGTTGAATGTTGGCCTGCCTTGTTAGGTTGGGGAAGTTCTCCTGAATAATATCCTGAAGAGTGTTTTTCAATTTGGTTGCATTCTTCCTGTCACTTTCAGGTACACCAATCAAACATAGATTTGGTCTTTTCACATAGTCCCATATTTCTTGGAGGATTTGTTCATTTCTTTTTCCTCTTTTTTCTCTAAATTTCTCAGTTTATTTTATAGATTTGATCTTCAATCACTGATACCCTTTCTTTCACTTGATCAAATTGGCTATTGAAGGTTGTGCATGCATCACGAAGTTCTCGTGCCATGGTTTTTAGCTTTATCAGCTCGTTTAAGGTCTTCTCTACACTGTTTATTCTAGTTAGCCATTTGTCCAATCTGTTTTCAAGGCTTTTAGCTTCCTTGCAATGGGTTCGAACATCCTCCTTTAGCTCGGAGTAATTTGTTATTACCAACCTTCTGAAGCCTACTTCTGTCAGCTTGTCAAAGTCATTCTTTATTCAGCTTTGTTCTGTTGCTGGTGCGGAGCCACAATCCTTTGGAGGAGAAGAGCTGCTCTGGTTTTTAGAATTTTCAGCTTTTCTTCTCTGGTTTCTCCCCATCTTTTTGGTTTTATCTACCTTTGGTCTCTGATGTTGGTGACCTACAACTGGCGTTTTGGTGTGGATGTCCTTTTTGTTGATGTTGATGCTATTCCTTTCTGTTTGTTAGTTTTCCTTCTAACAGTCAGGTCCCTCAGCTGCAGGTCTGTTGGAGTTTGCTGGAGTTGTGCTCCAGACCCTGTTTACCTGGGCATCACCAGCGGAGGCTGCAGAAAAGCAAATATTGCTGCCTGATCCTTCCTCTAGAAGCTTCATCCCAGAGGGGCACCCACCTGTATGAGGTATCAGTTGGCCCCTACTGGGAGGTGTCTCCCAGTTAGGCTACATGGGGGTCAGGGACCCACTTGAGGAGGCAGTCTGTCCGTTCTCAGAGCTCAAACACCATGCTGGGAGAAGTACTGCTCTCTTCAGTGCTGTCAGGCAGGGATGTTTACATCTGCGGAAGTTTCTGCTGCCTTTTGTTCAGCTATACTCTGCCCCCAGAGGTGGAATGTACAGAGGCAACAGCCCTTGCTGAGCTGCGGTGGGCTCTGCCCAGTTCGTGCTTTCCCGGCTGCTTTGTTTACCTACTCATGCTTCAGCAATGGTGGAAGCCCCTCCACTAGTCAGGCTGCCACTTTGCAGTTTGATCTCAGACTGCTGTGCTAGTAGTGAGCAAGGCTCCATGGGCACGGGACCTGGCGAGCCAGGTGTGGGATATAATCTCCTGGTGCACCATTTGCTAAAACCGTTGGAAAAGCACAGTATTTGGGCGGGAGTGTCCCTATTTTCCAGGTACTGTCTGTCATGGCTTCCCTTGGCTAGGAAAGGGAAATCCCCAGACCCCTTGCACTTCCCGGATGAGGCAGTGCTCTGCCATGTTTCAGTTTGCCCTCCGTGGGCTGCACCCACTGTCCAATCAGTCCCAATGAGATAAGCCAGATACCTCAGGTGGAAATGCAGAAATCACCCGTCTTCTGCATCAATCACTCTGGGAGCTACAGACTGGAGCTGTTCCTATTCAGCCATCTTGGAGCAGAATCTTGCCTGCTTCTTTACTGCACATATGGTGACAAAAAGAAAAAAAAAAAAAGATGGGGCCTTCATGTTGAACATACCTGGTCCCCTGGTAGCCTTTTCCTATTGACACAGTTGCTGGCATTCACCCGTGCAAGCTTCCACCTTGCTTATCTATGTTTGCAGCTCAATTTTCCAGGCTGTTCTTTGTTAGAAAAGAAATGATTTGGGAACTGCTTTTTATTAAAAGGGAAGACTTACCAAGGACTCCTTTACCTTCACTATCTGCCTAAATAATTTCTTTCTACCTCCTGTATCACTAACTCCATCTCCCAGAAGGTGTGGCCAGCCTCATGCCTTTTAAACTCTTTCTCTACTGCAATGTCATGGTCTTTCTTTATGCAGCACGCCAGAAGAACCCTGTGAGAGATTACAATACAAGTAAATTAAAACAAATACTTCAAATTAATTTCTTATAAATGTTTCTTCCCTGAGCTAAAGGCATCTACTGAGGAAAGAAATTTTGTGGTGTGTCTAAAGAATTTTAACTCGTTTTCATCTCTGATCTCAGCTGGATTGCTGCTTAGCTAATTCTGTAGATGTTAACATTTCACAGACATGGTAAGATTTACATCTCCAAGGGACCAAGAGGGCTGTTTTAACAGAATACTCTCAAATCTCTTAACTTCAGGGTGAAAGAACATGGTTTCCTGCACCTTTTGATTTAAAATTAACAGAAATTGGTCACAATGTTTTTCTTTTCTTTTCTTCTCTCTTTCTTTTTTGAGAGAATGTCTGGCTTTGTCACCCAGTCTGGAGTACAGTATTGATGTCTCGGCTTACTGCAACTTCTGCCTCCTGGGTTTAAGCAATTCTAATGCCTCAGCCTGCTGAGTAGCTAGGATTACAGGCATGTACCACCACACAGGCTATTTTTTTTGTATTTTTATTTTTATTTATTTATTTATTTATTTATTTATTTATTTATTTTTCTGAGATGGAGTCTTGCTCTGTTGCCCAGGCTGGAGTGCAGTGGCGCGATCTCTGCTCACTGCAAGCTCTGCCTCTCGGGTTCATGCCATTCTCCTGCCTCAGCCTCCCAAGTAGTTGGGGGACTACAGGTGCCTGCCACCATGCCCGGCTAATTTTTTGTATTTTTTCAAGTGGAGACGGGGTTTCACTGTGTTAGCCAGGATAATCTCGATCTCCTGACCTCGTGATCTGCCCACCTCGGCCTCCCAAAGTGCTGGGATTACAGGCGTGAGCCACTGTGCCTGGCCCTTTTAAAAAAATTTTTAGTAGAGACCAAGTTCCACTGGTCTTGAACTCCTGGCCTCAAGGGATCCGCCTGCCTTGGCTTCCAAAATGCTGGGATTACAGATGTGAACCACCATACCTGGCCCACAATGTTTTTCTAAAGTCCAAATTACAAACAACAAAAAGCAGCTGCAGTTTTAAAAGCATGCTATATAATTTACACCAAGAAATGAAACCACCAGTGCCAGATTGCCAATGCTTGGGTTCTCCAAAGCGGTTTTCAGGAGGTTTAGCATTTATATATTTCCTTGAAAGAGAGAAGGCATGTAGGTGGTGTGAGGTGAATGGTTACATCCTTGTGAGACTTTAGTTAATGCTCTGTAAATCCACATTTTACATAAGATAAGGTGAATGTTTTACAAAAAAAGAGGGAGTAAAGGAAAATCAGTTATGCAGATATTTCAGGGTAGATGGAGGATTGATTGATCTCAGCTTGTCTTTGTTCTGTACTTGGGAAGATTAGCTTATAATTGACATTATCAGTCTGAATTTTAACAGACTTTAGTTATAGGAGCTAGACTTAAATTGCAGACCTGAAGTTATAATTGACATGTCCTTGTTTTATGGCAGGATATACCTCCTGAAAGGTTGAGGCCAGCAAAAAACAATTTGTGAAGACAGTCATCAGGGAAGGGGTGGGTTGGCTAGGCAATGAGTGCTTGTTGTTGATTCTTTGGGGGTACAATCACAAGGGTGTGGAAGATGGTCCTCCTACAAGCTGAGTTGCCTATGAGTGGGGCCACAGGAGCTTGGGAGGTCTAGCTGAAGCCATTGTGAAAAACCTGAAAATATATCTCAAAAGGCCAATCTTAGGTTCTATGATAGTGATGTTATCTGTGGAAGTAATTGGGGAAGTTGCATATCTTGTGACCTCTGGAATAATGACTGGCAATCTTTTATGTCTAGACCTAGCAAAATTCAGGCCCCTCCATCCTCCTAGCCTAGTGATCACTCATTAGCTTTACAACAGCAGTTGAGTTTTAGGGAAGGGCTATTGTCATTTAAACTATAAACTAAATGTCTCCCAAAGTTAGCTTAGCCTAAGCTCAGAAATAATTGAGGGCAGCTTGAAGACCAAAGGCAAGAAGGAGTTTGGCCAGATTAGATCCCCTTCACTGCCATAATCTTCTAATTGCTGTAATTTTTGCAAAGGCAGTTTCAATCTTATCACTTAGACCCTCTAGCACAACGTTTAATAGACATAATGACAGTGAAAATCCTATGGTATTCCTGGCTGCAAAAGGAAAACTGTTGATAATTCGACATTAAACTTACTACTTGTTGTATATAGTTGAAGTTATTCTTTGTAAGTCTAAAGAATTTTTATGTTTTTTTAACTAGTTGTGGTAGGCTGAATAGTGGACCTCCAAAGAAATTCAAGTCCTCCAGAGCCTGTGAATCTGTTACCTTCCCTGGCAAAAGGTACTTTGCAGATGTGTCTAGTGTTAGAAATCCTGAGATGACTGGGTGCGGTGGCTCACATCTGTAATCCAGCACTTTGGGAGGCCGAGGCAGGCAGATCACGAGGTCAGGAGATTGAGACCATCCTGGCTAACATGGTTAAACCCCGCCTCCACTAAAAATCCAAAACAATTAGCTGGGCGTGGTGGTGGGCACCTGTAGTCTCAGCTACTCAGGAGGCTGAGACAGGAGAATGGCATGAACGCAGGAGGTGGAGCTTGCAGTGAGCCGAGATCACGCCACTGCACTCCAGCCTGGGTGACAGAGCAAGTCTCCAAAAAAAAAGAAAAAAGAAATCTTGAGATGAGAAGATTATCTTGGATTTTACAAGTGGGCCCAATCATATCACATGAATCTTTGAAATCAGAGTCTTTCTCTATTTTAGTTAACTGGAAAGATTTGAAAACGGAAGAACCAGAGAGAATGCAATGTTGCTGGCTTTGGCTGTAGAGAAACGGGCCAAAAGTCAAGGAATCAGAAGAGGTTCTAGCTGGAAATGGCAAGAAAATTGATTCTTTCTTTGAGTCTCAGAAATAATTCTAAGCACCCCCCAACCATCGGAATGGACCCCTCCTCTCAGCCAAGGGCATTCCAAAGTTAGTAGAAGAAAACTTTGGATAAAAGCTCTTTGATACTGGCCTTGGTAATGATTTTTTAGATATCACAATAAAAGCTCACACAGTAAAAGCAAAAATAAACAAGTGGGACTACAATGATCTATGTTTACTTAGAAGTATGCTTTATTCTCCAAACATATAATTTTTATCATTTATTTTAGATTATTTGCATTGATTTTGGAGGACATACTCTGTGTGGTAGACAGAATAATGGCACTACAAATTATGCATGTCATTGGTTTTTCCTGGCACCCCTGTAACCATTGTAGTCTTTTTTGAATCAAGGGATAAACAGATGTTGACTACAGAATATACGACCTCCCATATTAATAAAAAAATCAACTGGTTTGTTCCTCTCTGTCAATTGTACGTGCGGTTCCTAGGGATTTGATGACAGGTTGGCTAAACATATATATTTAACAGATTACAGAAGAAGCTATGTGTCATGTGTGTGAAGAGACAACCAACAGGCTTTGTGTGAGCAACAAGGTTGTTTATTTCACCTGGGTGTAGGTGGGCTGAGTCCAAAAAAGGAGTCAGCAAAGGGTGGTGGGATTATCATTAGTTCTTACAGGTTTGGAATAGGCATACAAAGTACATTCTTAAGGGCAGGGGAGAATATTACAAAGTACCTACTTAAGGGTGGGGGAGACTATATCGTATCAGGGTGGGCAGGAACAAATCACAATGATGGAATGTCATCATTTAAGGCTTTTTTCACTTCTTTTGTGGATCTTCAGTTGCTTCAGGCCATCTGGATGTATACATGCAGGTCACGGGGGATATGATGGCTTAGCTTGGGCTCAGAGGCCTGACATTCCTGTCTTCTTACATTAATAAGAAAAACAAAACAAAATAGTAGTGAAGTGTTGGGGCGGTGAAAATTTTTGGGGGTGGTATGGAGAGAGAATGGGTGAAGTTTCTCAGGGCTGCTTCCAGCAGGATTAGGGGCAATGTGGGAACCTACAGTGGGAGAGATTAAACTGAAGAAAGGTTTTGGGGTAAGGGGTGATATTGTGGGGTTGTTAGAAGGAGCATTTGTCATGTAGAATTATTGGTGATGGCCTGGATGTGGTTTTGTATGAACTGAGAAACTAAACAAGGCTTGAATAAAAGAAGGAGAAAAATAGGTATTAAAGGACCAAGAATTGGGAGTTCCCAGGACATCCAATTAGAGAGTGTCCAGAAGGGTTCAGCATTAATTATTTATTTGGTTGGCAAGTTTTTGGGCTCTATCCTTGAGTTTTTTTATATTGTTATATACCAGGCCAGATTGATTTAGGTAAAAACAACACTCTTCATTTAAAAATATACAGAGTCTCCCCTCTTTTTTTTTTAGCAGTGAGTGAGTCGGGGCCTTGGCAATTTTGGAGGAAAGAGAAATGCAAAGCCAGCAATTGTTTGTTAAAGAAGATTTAGAAACAGGTAGGAGAGAGTGAGTGAGACTGATAGTGTGGTGGAGATAGCTGGGGAGAGGTAGAGGGTGGCATAAGAACAGGAACGAGAATAAGAGTGAGTATAAAATTAAAGAATAGGACTTCATCAGGTGAAAGTATTGGAGTGTGTCCTGTCAGCAAAGATCATCTGTCCATTCCAAAGGGAGTCAAGAGTGGTGGACTGCGGATAGATTTTCACAATGGAAAGGAAACAAGAGGTTTTAAGATGGGAGCTAACAGCTTGTAACCTACGTGGAAGAGGTTATGAAATTATGACAGAATAGAATGGGCCTGTGAGGCTGGAAGGAGTTTTTTTTGTTTGTTTGTTTTTGTTTGTTTGTTTTTTTGTCTAAGAACCATCTGCCTTGAGTGGAGAGGGATTGATAGGTGGCAACTTCAGTAGGAGAGTAAATAGGAGTGACTAATGAGACTGAGAAAAACTAGCCATGAGGTACAGAAGTTGGGACACTAGCTGCTTTTTTAGCTACCATATCAGCATAAGCATTGCCCTAAGTGATGGGATCTGATGCCTTTTGATGGCCCTTGCAGTGAATGACTCCAGCCTCCTTTGGAAGTAAAGCAGCTTTAAGAAGAGTTTTTGTTAAGGAGGCATTAATGACGGAGGACTCTTGTGTAGTGAGGAAATTTCTTTCTTCCCTTATAACACCATGGTGGTGCAGGATATGGAAGGCATATTTAGAGTCAATTTAAACATTGATGCATAGTCCCTTTGCAAGGGTGAGGGCTCGAGTTAAGGCAACAAGTTCGGCTTGCTGAGAGGTAGTGGAGTGGGGCAGAGCAGTAACCTCAATGATAGATGTGGAAGATACTATAGCACAGCCTGCATTTGCTGGTGAGTGGCGATTAGGCCTGGTGGAACTGCCATCAATAAACCAAATGCGATCAGGGTGAGGAACAGGAAAGAAGGAAATATGGGGAAATGGAGTGAATGTCAGGTGGATCAGAGAGAGACAGTCATGGGGGTCAGGTGTGGTATCCAGGATAATGTAGGAGGCTGGATTGAAGTCTGGGCCAGGAACAATGGTAATTGTAGGAGACTCAACAAAGAGTGAGTATAGCTGAAGGAACTGGGGGGCAGAAAGTATATGTGTCATGTGTGAGGAGGAAAATATATTTTGAAAGTTATGGGAATGGTAGAGAGTAAGTGGAGTATAGCTTATGATTTTGAGGGCCTTTAAAAGTATCAAAGCAGTGGCAGCCACTGCATGCAGACACGAGGGCTAGGCTAAAACAGTAAGGTCAGGGTGTTTGGACAGAAAGGCTACAGGGCACGGTCCTGGCTCTTGTGTAAGAATTCTGACCACACAGCCCTGTACTTTGGCTGTGTGTAATGAAAAGGGTTGGGATGAGTTAAGGAGAGCTAGTTTGGGAGCAGCTTTTAGGGCTGTTTTTTGAGGAATGGAAAGGGGAGTGGGGAAAGGATTTAGGATTTATGGGGTCAGCTAGGTTTATCTAGAACAGAATAATGGATTGTGGAGAGAGGTATTGAGGATAGGAGAATATATGGGTTTGGCACCATGGGGTGGATAGGCAAGACAATTTGGTTGATAAGGCGTAGATCCTGAACTAACCTGTAAAACTTGTCCAGTCTTTGGACAGGTAAAATTCGGGAATTGTAAGGAGAGTTTATAGGCTTTAATCCTTTTAAAGCCTGCTGTGGGATGGGATATTGGCATTGAGTGGGGTAAGGGTGATTAGGTTTTAATGGGATGGTAAGGGGTGCATGATCGATTGCCAAGGAGGGAGTAGAGGTGTCCTATACTTGTGGATTAAGGTGGGGAGATACAAGAGGAGGATGTGAAGGAGGCTTTGAACTGGGGGAAAAGGTGGCAATGAGGTGTGACTGTTGCCTAGGAATAGTCAGGGAAGCAGATAATTTAGTTAAAATGTCTTGACCTAATAAGGGAACTGGGCAGGTGGAGATAATTAAAAAGGAGTGCATAAAAGAATATTGTCTAAGTTGGCACCAGAGTTGGGGAGTTTTAAGAGGTTTAGAAGCCTGGCTGTCAATACCCACAACAGTTATGGAGGCAAGGAAAACAGGTCCTTGAAAAGAAGGTAATGTGGAGTGGTTAGCCTCCATATTGATTAAGAAGGGGATGAACTTACCCTCCACTGTAAGAATTGCCCAAAGCATCTGTGATGGTCCTGTAGGCTTCCGAGGTGATTGGGCAGCATCAGTCTTCAGCCCCTAAGCCAAGAAGATCTGGGAAGGAGTCAGTCAGAGAGGCTTAGGCCAGAGTTCCAGGGGCTCTGGGAGTGGCTGCCGGGTGAGTCGGACAGTCTGATTTCCAGTGGGGTCCTGCACAGAAGGGACATGGCTTAGGAGGAATCCCAGGCTGCAGGCATTCCTTGGCCCAGTGGCCAGATTTCCGGCACCTGAAGCAAGATCCTGGGAGAGATGGTCCTGGAGGAATGCCTTGCCCCTGCGGTTTAGGTGTTTTGAAGTTCTTGTGTGCTGGAGATGTGACTGGGTTTCTCTCACAGTGGCAGCAAGTAATTGCACCTCTTCTCTATTATTGTACACCTTGAAGGCAAGGTCAATTAAGTCCTGTTGTGGGGTCGAGGGCCAGAATCTAATTTTTGGAACTTTTTCTAATGTTGGGAGTGGATTGGGTAATAAAATGCATATTGAGAATAAGACAGTCTTCAGGCCCTTCTGTGTCTAGGGCGGTAAAGCGCCTAAGGGTTGTTGCTAAACAGGCCATGGACTGGGCTAGGTTTTCATATTTCATGAAAAAGAGCCTAAACACTAACTGATTTGGGAAAGGTCAGATAAAGAAAAAGGAGCATTAACTTTGGCTATGCCTTCAGCTCCAGCCACCTCTCTAAGAGGAAATTGTTGGGCAGGTAGGGGAGGACTAGTCACGGAACAAAATTGTAAGTCAGACCGGGTGTGAGGAGGGGACGTAATAGAAGGGTTATAGGGTGAGGGAACAGAGGCTGAAGAAGAGCTGGGACCTGGCTCGGCCTGATGAGGAGCAGCCTGGGCAGAAGGGAAAAGGTCAGATGGGTCTGTAGAAAAAGAGGATTCACAGGACTCAGGGCTTGGGGTGGAGACTGAAGGAACAGACAGGAGAGAAAGAAGAAAGATTTGGGATGAGTCACATTGGGAGCAGAGACTAGGGAGGGATCAATGTGTAAAAGAATGCCTGGACGTCAGGCACTTCAGGCCATTTGCCCATTTTTTTTTGATAAAAATTGTCTAGATCTTGTAAAATGGAGAAATCAGAAGTGCCACTTTCTGGCTATTTAGAACCATTATCGAGTTTGTTTTGGGGTCAAGTGGTATTGCAGAAGAAAATAAGGCATTTAGGTTTTAGGTCAGGTGTGAGTTGAAGAGGCTTTAAGTTCCTGAGAACACAGACTAAGGGAGAAGAAGGGGGAATGGAGGGTGGATATTTGCCCATAGTGAAGGAGGTAAGTTTAAAGAGAAAGGTAGAGACACAGAGAAGGGGGCAGTGAGCAGCCCTGGGCTGCAATGTGGGTGAGCAGCCAAAACAGGCATCCCCGCAGTTGACTTGCCACCAAAGGAATGTGGGTGAATGACCAAAGCAGGCATCCCCACAGTGATCAGACACCAATGGAGCATGGGTGAACAATCAGGCAGGTGTCCCCACAGTGATTAAACACCAAGGGAAGACTGTCTTCCAGAGTCCGTGACCGGCACTGGAGTTTTGGGTCCACAGATAATATGTGTCTCCTTGTCTCTACTAAAGAGGAAAAAGAACTGGAATTGGGAGGACAGGGAGATTGAAAGCTAGCGAGAGAGGAAGATTGAAGGGTAGCAAGAGAGGCAGGAGAAGCGTGAAAAGAATGCTTACACAATTTGAAATTGGTGAGATGTTCCTTGGGCTGCTTGGTCTGAGGACCTGAGGTCATAGGCGGATCCCTTCGCGGAGTGAGGGCAAGGACAGGGGCTGGTCTCCCAAGGAGTCTTTCTATCCTGGGTTTCGGCACCAAATGTCATGCGCGTCCCTGTGAAGAGACCACCAATGGGCTTTGTGTGAGTAACAAGGCTCTGTATTTCACCTGGGTGCAGGTGGGCTGAGTCCAAAAAAGGAGTCAGCAAAGGGTGGTGGGATTATCATTAGTTCTTATAGGTTTGGGATAGGCATAGAAAGTACCTTCTTAAGGGCGGGGGAGACTATATCTTATCAGTTAGGGTGGGGCAGGAACAAATCACAATGGTGGAATGTCATCAGTTAAGGTTATTTTTACTTCTTGTGTGGATCTTCAGTTGCTTCAGGTCATCTGGATGTATACATGCAGGTCACAGGGGATATGATCGCTTAGCTTGGGCTCACAGGCTGACACTATGAATATTTGTGAAGGTGGCCTTGACAAATTTGTACTGAACAAACATGTAACATATGACCCATGTTTACTTTGGGGTGGAGACAACATTTAAATATATTACAATTAGGCCCTGTATGTCAAAGGTCTTTTTAGGACACAAAGGTATGCAATTGCACAATTTCTGTAAACTGGCCAGAACTAGTCTATGATTAGTAGTATTTTTATCAGAAGAAAGTTACTGAAATCAGTATCTTATGCAGTAAAATTTACAGCTGTGACTGGTGGAACAGGAGTTCAGTTTGTCAGCATCTGGTGGAGCTGAAAATTGTTTTATTAGTCCTTGTTTTTCTTTTTCAGCTTAAAATAGCTGCTAGAGAAAAAGAAAACCTTATGGCAGTTAGAATATAATTTATCCTTTAAACATGGGGTGTGTGAATTAAATTTTGCCTGATATGGTCTTAGGTATCTTAAGACCTAAGATAGGTCTTTCATAATTTGGTATCTTATTGCCACAGAAAGTCTGTTCTGTCAGTCTTACGATCTCTATTTTAATATCAATGCTGGTCAGTTGTGTCTACACCACAAAAGAGAGGGGGTATAATGGGACATGTCTGCTTTCCTTTCCCATCATGGAGGGGAACTAAGTTTTTAAATTTTTGTGGGGTTCCCTTGGCCAATGGGGGTGGAGTTCCTTCAGACAATAGGTGGCTTAGGATTTTAATTTTTAGTTTATATTCCCCCTTTTTGGTCAAGATATACCAGAAGCAGCATTGATGGCCAAGATTTTATTTTGTCCTATACAGTTGCTGGGGTGATGTGGCTACTTGTCCAGGGTCTGTCATGTCCCTTGGCAGGAACCCTATAGCCAAGGAAATTTGAGCCAGAAGACTTATAAACAACTAAACATTTTAGGCCACATGGTAATAGAGGTGGGTAGGCACTCATTACTCCTTAAAACCCTCTAAGTAACATAACAGCCAAAATCAAAAGCCAAAAAGCAAGGTTAAAAAATTGACTTATGAGTTGGGAGCAAGATGGCCGAATAGGAACAGCCCCAGCCTCTAGCTCCCAGCACGAGCAACACAGAAGACAGGTGATTTCTGCATTTTCAACTGAGGTACCGGGTTCATCTCACTGGGGAGTGCTGGACAATTGGTGCTGGTCAGCTGGTGCAGCCTGACCAGTGAGAGCTGAAGCAGGGCAAGGCATCGCCTCACCTGGGAAGCGCAACGGGGAAGGGACTCCCTTTTCCTAGACAAGGGAAACTGAGACACACAACACCTGGAAAATCGGGTAACTCCCACCCTACTACTGCACTTTACCAAGGGTCTTAGCAAACGGCACACCAGGAGATTATATCCCACACCTGGCCCGGAGGGTCCCACACCCATGGAGCCTCCATCATTGCTAGCACAGCAGTCTGAGATCTAACTGCAAGGTGGCAGTGAGGCTGGGGGAAGGGCGCCCGCCATTGCTGAGGCTTAAGTAGGTAAACAAAGCCTCCAGGAAGCTCGAACTGGGTGGAGCCCACCACAGCTCAAGGAGGCCTGCCTGTCTCTGTAAGACTCCACCTCTGGGTGGAGTCTGACAGCTGTCTGAAAGCTTTGAAGAGAGCAGTGGATCTCCCAGCACAGAGGTTGACATCTGAGAATGGACAGACTGCCTGCTCAAGTGGGTCCCTGACACCTGAGTAGCTTAACTGGGAGACATCCCCCACTAGGTGCAGACTGACACTTCACACATCACATGGCGGGGTACACCACTGAGATGAAGCTTCCAGAGCAAGAATCAGACAGCAGCACTCGCTGTTCAGCAATATTCTATCTTCTGCAGCCTCTGCTGCTGATACCCAGGCAAACAAGGTCTGGAGTGGACCTCAAGCAATCTCCAACAGACCTATAGCTGAGAGTCCTGACTGTTAGAAGGAAAACTAACAAACAGAAAGGATACCCACACCAAAACCCCATCAGTACGTCACCAGCATCAAAGACCAAAGGCAGATAAAACCAAAAAGATGGGGAAAAAGCAGGGCAGAAAAGCTGGAAATTCAGAAAATCAGAGCACATCTCCCCCTCCAAAGGAATGCAGCTCATTGCCAGCAACGGATCAAAGCTGGATGGAGAATGACTTTGACGAGTTGAGAGGAGAAGCCTTCGGTCGATCAGACTTCTCAGAGCTAAAGGAGGAACTACGTACCCAGTGCAAAGAAACTAAAAATCTTGAAAAAAGAATGGAAGAATGGATAACTAGAATAATCAATACAGAGAAGGCCATAAACAAACTGACAGAGATAAAAACCATGACACGAGAAATATGTGACAAATGCACAAGCTTCAGTAACCGACTCGATCAACTGGAAGAAAAAGTATCAATGATTGAGGATCAAATGAATGAAATGAAGCAAGAAGAGAAGTCTAGAGAAAAAAAAGGAAAAAGAAATGAACAAAGCCTCCAAGAAATATGGGATTATTTATGTGAAAAGACCAAATCTACGTCTGATTGGTGTGCCTGAAAGTGAGGGGGAAAATGGAACCAGGTTGGAAAACACTCTTCAGGATATCATCCAGGAGAACTTCCCCAACCTAGTAAGGCAGGCCAACATTCAAATTCAGGAAATACAGAGAACACCACAAAGATACTCCTCGAGAAGAGCAACTCCAAGACACATAATTGTCAGATTCACCAAAGTTGAAATGAAGGAAAAAGTGTTAAGGGCAGCCAGAGAGAAAGGTCGGGTTACCCACAAAGGGAAGCCCATCAGACTAACAGCAGATCTCTTGGCAGAAACTCTACAAGCCAGAAGAGAGTGGGGGCTGATATTCAACATTCTTAAAGAAAAGAATTTTAAACCCAGAATTTCATATCCAGCCAAACTAAGTTTCATCAGTGAAGGAGAAATAAAATCCTTTACAGACAAGCAAATGCTTAGAGATTTTGTCACCACCAGGCCTGCCCTACAAGAGATCATGAAGGAAGCACTAAACTTGGAAAGGAACAACTGGCACCAGCCATTGCAAAAACATGCCAAAATGTAAAGACCATTGAAGCTAGGAAGAAACTGCATCAACTAACGAGCAAAATAACCAGCTAATATCACAATGACAGGATCAAGTTCACACATAACAATATTAACCTTAAATGTAAATGGACTAAATGGTTCAATTAAAAGACACAGACTGGCAAATTGGATAAAGAGTCAAGACCCATCAGTTTGCTGTATTCAGGAGACCCATCTCACACGCAGAGACACACATAGACTCAAAATAAAGGGATGGAGGAAGATCTACCAAGCAAATGGAAAGCAAAATAAGTGGGGGTTGCAATCCTGGTCTCTGATAAAACAGACTTTAAACCATCAAAGATCAAAAGAGACAAAGAAGGCCATTACATAATGGTAAAGGGATCAATTCAACAAGAAGAGCTAACTATCCTAAATATATATGCGCCCAATACAGGAGCACCCAGATTCATAAAGCAAGTCCTTAGAGACTTACAAAGAGACTTAGACTCCCATACAATAATAGTGGGAGACTTCAACACCCCACTGTCAACATTAGACAGATCAACGAGATAGAAAGTTAACAAGGATTTCCAGGAATTGAACTCAGCTCTGCACCAAGCGGACCTAATAGACATCTACAGAACTCTCCACCCCAACTCAACAGAATATACATTCTTCTCAGCACATCGCACTTATTCCAAAATTGACCACATAGTTGGAAGTAAAGCACTCCTCAGCAAATGTACAAGAACAGAAATTATAACAAACTGTCTCTCAGACCACAGTGCAATCAAACTAGAACTCAGGACTAAGAAAATCAATCAAAACCGCTCAACTACATGGAAACTGAACAACATGCTCCTGAATGACTACTGGGTACATAACAAAATGAAGACAGAAATAAACATATTCTTTGAAACCAGTGAGAACAAAGATACAACATACCAGAATCTCTGGGACACATTTAAAGCAGTGTGTAGAGGAAAATTTATAGCACTAAATGTCCACAGCAGAAAGCAGGAAAAATCTAAAATTGACACCCTAACATCACAATTTAAAGAAGTAGAGAAGCAAGAGCAAACACATTCAAAAGCTAGCAGAAGGCAAGAAATAACTAAGATCAGAGCAGAACTGAAGGAGATAGAGACACAAAAATCCTCCAAAAAATCAATGAATCCAGGAGCTGGTTTTCTGTAAAGATTAACAAAATAGATACATTGCTAGCTAGATTAATAAAGAAGAAAAGAGAGAAGAATCAAATAGACACAATAAAAAATGATAAATGAGATATCACCACTGACCCCACAGAAATACAAACTACCATCAGAGAATACTATAAACACCTCTACGCAAATAAACTAGAAAACCTAGAAGAAATGCATAATTTCCTGGACACTTACACTCTCCCAAGACTAAACCAGGAAGAAGTTGAATCCTTGAATAGACCAATAGCAGGCTCTGAAATTGAGGCAATAATTAATAGCCTACCAACCAAAAAAAAGTCCAGGACCAGATGGATTCACAGCTGAATTCTACCGGAGGTACAAGGAGGAACTGGTACCATTCCTTCTGAAACTATTCCAATCAATAGAAAAAGAGGGAATCCTCCCTAACTCATTTTATGAGGCCAACATCATCCTGATACCAAAGCCTGGCAGAGACACAACAAAAAAAAGAGAATTTTAGACCAATATCCCTGATGAACATCGATGCAAAAATCCTCAATAAAATGCTGGCAAACCGAATCCAGCAGCACATCAAAAAGCTTATCCACCATGATCAAGTGGGCTTCATCCCTGGGATGCAAGGCTGGTTCAACATACGCAAATCAATAAACGTAATCCAGCATATAAACAGAACCAAAGACAAAAACCACATGATTATCTCAATAGATGCAGAAAAGGCCTTTGACATAATTCAACAGCCCTTCATGCTAAAAACTCTTAATAAATTCGGTATTGATGGAATGTATTTCAGAATAATAAGAGCTATTTATGACAAACCCACAGCCAATATCATACTGAATGGGGAAAAACTGGAAGCATTCCCTTTGAAAACTGGCACAAGACAAGGATGCCCTCTCTCACCACTCCTATTTAACATAGTATTGGAATTTCTGGCTAGGGCAACCAGGCAAGAGAAAGAAATAAAGTGTATTCAGTTAGGAAAAGAAGAAGTCAAATTGTCCCTGTTTGCAGATGACATGATTGTATATTTAGAAAACCCCATCGTCTCAGTCCAAAATCTCCTTAAGCTGATAAGCAAAGTCTCAGGATACAAAATTAATGTGCAAAAATCACAAGCATTCTTATACACCAGTAACAGACAAACAGAGAGCCAAATCATGAGTGAACTTCCATTCACAGTTGCTTCAAAGAGAATAAAATACCTAGAAATCCAACTTACAAGGGATGTAAAGGACCTCTTCAAGGAAAACTACAAACCACTGTTCAGTGAAATAAAAGAGGACACAAACAAATGGAAGAACATACCATGCTCATGGATAGGAAGAATCAATATTGTGAAAATAGCCATACTGCCCAAGGTAATTTATAGATTCAATGCCATCCCCATCAAGCTACCAATGACTTTCTTCACAGAACTGGAAAAAGCTGCTTTAAAGTTCATATGGAACCAAAAAAGAGCCCTCATTGCCAAGATAATCCTAAGTCAAAAGAACAAAGCTGGAGGCATCACGCTACCTGACTTCAAACTATGCTACAAGGCTACAGTGACCAAAACAGCAAGGTACTGGTACCAAAACAGACATATAGATCAATGGAACAGAACAGAGCCCTCAGAAATAATACCACACATCTACAGCCATCTGATCTTTGACAAATCTGAGAAAAACAAGAAATGGGGAAAGGATTCCCTATTTAATAAATGGTGCAGGGAAAATTGGCTAGCCATAAGTAGAAAGCTGGAACTGGATCCTTTCCTTACTCCTTATACGAAAATTAATTCAAGATGGATTAGAGACTTAAATGTTAGACCTAAAACCATAAAAACCCTAGAAGAAAACCAAGGTAATACCATTCAGGACATAGGCATAGGCAAGGACTTCATGTCTAAAACACCAAAAGCAATGGCAACAAAAGCCAAAATTGACAAATGCGATCTAATTAAACTAAAGAGCTTCTGCACAGCAAAGAAACTACCTTCAGAGTGAACAGGCAACCTACAGAATGAGAGAAAATTTTTGCAATCTATTCATCTGACAAAGGGCTAATATCCAGAACCTACAAAGAACTCCAACAAATTTACAAGAAAAAAACAAACAACCCCATCAAAAAGTGGGCAAAGGATATGAACAGACATTTCTCAAAAGAAGACATGCATACAGCCAACAGATACATGAAAAAATGCTCGTCATCACTGGCCATCAGAGAAATGCAAATCAAAACTACAATGAGATACCATCTCACACCAGTTAGAATGGCAATCATTAAAAAGTCAAGAAACAACAGGTGCTGGAGAGGATGTGGAGAAATAGGAACACTTTTACACTGTTGGTGGGATTGTAAACTAGTTCAACCATTGTGGAAAACAGTACGGTGATTCCTCAAGGATCTAGAACTAGAAATACCATATGACCCAGCCATCCCATTACTGGGTATATAACCAAAGGATTATAAATCATGCTGCTATAAAGACACATGCACACATATGTTTATTGCAGCACTATTCACAATAGCAAAGACTTGGAATCAACCCAAATGTCCATCAGTGACAGACTGGATTAAGAAAATGTGGCACATATACACCATGGAATACTATGGTATAAAAAAGGATGAGTTCGTGTCCTTTGTAGGGACATGGATGCAGCTGGAAACCATCATTCTCAGCAAAGTATCGCAAGAACAGAAAACCAAACACCGCATGTTCTCACTTATAGGTGGGAATTGAACAATGAGAGTACTTGGACTCGGGAAGGGGAACATCACACACTGGGGCCTATTATGGGGAGGGGGGAGGGGGGAGGGATTGCATTGGGAGTTATACCTGATGTAAATGACGAGTTGATGGGTGCTGACAAGTTGACGGGTGCAGCACACCAACATGGCACAAGTATACATATGTAACAAATCTGCACATTGTGCTCATGTACCCTAGAACTTAAAGTATAATAAAAAAATTGACTTATTTATAAGTTCTATGTGTTGAGCCATCAGCTATTTGGACACCTGTGTATCCATCTTTGATTGGGAAGGTCTGAACTAATTTTCACTCTGAAAACTGGCCCTTACAATCTCAGACACTCACCTCTTCTGCAGTTGTCCCTAGTCCTAGGGGAATTTTAAATAGTTTTCAAATTCTGGAACAGGTAGAGATATAGATAAACTTTATTGTTTTACTCAAGCTTGTAAACTAAAAACAGTTTTAAAGAAAAAGGTTTTCCTGACTCTGGAAAACAAAACATGAAGAATTAGCAATGACTATTTGATTTTGAGAATGTTTTTTGAAGATGTTAAAAGGTTCAAAACATTTGATTAAAACAGAATCAGAGATTATTGTAAAATAATAGTTACTTGTTTAACCATAGTGATAAAAAAACTTTGAAGTCAATACAGAAAGTTATATGAATGTAAAAACTTTAACCCCCTTTAAGCATAATTTTCCTAGGCCGGGCACAGTGGCTCACGCCTGTAATCCCAGCACTTTGGGAGGCCAAGGCGGGTGGATCACCTGAGGTCGGAAGTTCGAGACCAGCCTGACCAACATGGAGAAACCCCATCTCTACTAAAAATACAAAATTAGCTGAGCCTGGTGGCACATGCCTATAATCCCAGCTACTAGGGAGGCTGAGGCAGGAGAATTGCTTGAACCTGGGAGGCGGAGGTTGCGGTGAGCTGAGATCGTGCCATTGCACTCCAGCCTGGGCAACAAGAGTGAAACTCCGCCTCAAAAAAAAAAAGGCATAATTTTCCTAAGTAATTAAAAATCTGATGAAGATAACATAGGAAATATCTTGAAAAAAATTGTCTATGTCCTAATCCCTGGAGCCTGTATGTAACCTTACATGTCAAAAAGGGCTCTCCAGATGTCATTAAGTTAAGAAGACTATCCAGGGTTATCTGGGTGGGCCTAACGTAATACTAAAACTTCCCATAAGGGAAAGAGCGAGGCAGGAGTGTCAAGGGGAGAGAAGAAGATGTGATGACAGATGCAGAGTTCAGAGTGATGCAAAGAAGGGGCTGTAAGCCAAGGAATGCAGGTGGCCTCTAGACTCTGGAAAGGCATTGGAACACATTCTCTCCTAGAGCCTCCAGAAGGAACACAGCCCTGCCAACTCCTTGATTTAGGACTTCTGTTCTCCAGAACTGTAAGATAATAAATTTGTGTTGTTTATAGACCCTACATTTATAGCAAATTGTTACAACAGCAATAGGAAACCAATACATGCTGCATAATTTCCATCATTTGAGATATATTTAAACATTTTTTTTCAGTTTCTGTGAAGTTATTTATGTGTATGCTTGAAAAGAATGTGTATTTTTGAGTACCATGTTTTATATATACCTATTGGATTAAGGTTTAAAATTATTTTCATTAAGTAGTCTATATGCTGACTGAATTTGTAAAATAATATACAGAGAGTGGTATATTAAAATTAATTAACGTGATAGTATTAAGAGGTAGGGCCTTTGGGAGGTGATTAGGTCATAAGGTTGAAATCCTCATAAATCCTCATAGATGGTATTAATGCCCTTAAAAAAGAGGCTTCAGAAAACTGCCTAACATTTTGCCTTTTCTCTCTGTCATGTGAGGGTGTAGTATTCACTCCTTTTGCCCTTCTGCTCTTCTGCCATGTGAGAACAAGCAACAAGATACCATCTTGGAAGCAGAGAGCAAGCCTTCACCAGCCACGGAATATGCTACTGCCTTGGCCTTGGGCTTCCCAGGCTCCAGAGCTGTGAGAAATAAATCTCTATTGTTTATAAATTACCAAGTATCTGGCATTTTCTAACAGCAGGAAGAACAGACTAAGATGACCCCTTTGTGTCAATACCCCATAAGGTTAAGTGGTGATTCTAATTTCTCTCATCGAAGACTATTATTTTCTCTTATTGAACTTCATATAAATAGAATCATAATATACATACTTCTTGGTTTCTAGTTTCTTTCAGTGAACATTATTTTTATGGGATTTACCTAGGCTGTTGCACTTAGCAGTAACTAAATTTTTTTCACTGATGTTTAGTATTATATTATCAAAGTGTACCATTCTTTATTTTAGCATTATAATATTGCTAGACATTTTCCCCATTTTTGCTATTTTGAATAAACCTGTTAAGATTTTTTTGTACATGTCTTTTGGTACAAATATCCGCTAATTTAATGTGGGTCTGTACAGTCGGTTCTCCTATAATGTGCCATATATGTTCCTAAAAATCACTACAATATCCAAGAGTATACAATGAAAACTGAAAGAGTTATGAGAAAAATGGAATTAATGGTATAGCACTCAAATACATTGTCAGTGATAAATAAAGCAGTAAACTAAAGGAATAATACACTATTACACATATTTGATAGTTAAGACATACATAAATACTACAATAATTATGAGAGTTTATATTGAAGAATACATGAAATTTGCTTATGGAAATAAGTGTCAGGTGGTAGCAGCATGTGGGTTACTGTGAAGTATTAGAAGGAGAGTTATCAGACATCAGACAGAAAGCTGTAACACCAGGTGTGGATGGGCATGATTCATTGTCTTTGGTTCAGTTTGTTGACTCTTGATCTTTTGCAATTCTTAAATACTTGGGCATTTTGTTTTTTGCCTTTGTGGTGTAGATATTTTGAGATTTTTAACGCATGTCTGTTTTTTCAAAATTGCCATTTTTGATCCAATGTATAGCTATCTTCTTCAAGTAATTTTAGTATCACTGCTGAAAATTCTTTTGTGACTTTCTTATTTGAACTTATAGTGTCATCTAATGGCTGAAGGCTTTGGAGATTGTAGTGATGTTTGAAACAACTGAATTAGTCATTAATAACACTGAATGGAGCCACTTCTACAGGATTGGGTAATTTCTGTTTAAGGTCTTCACATATAAATAGTATGCCCTTTTTTCCCGTTTTCTCTGCTGGTGTTTTGAATCAGGACACTTAAACATGTTTGGGATATTGAAAGAGTGTTTGCTTATATACAGTAGTTTTCAAATGTAACAAGATAATAAGCAAACCCTTTAGGTCAATATACTCAGTGTACCGAGATAGCTGGTAGATGTTTGAGGTATATGAGTGTGTTTTGTGTATTCTTATGTGAATTGGTTTAACTTGGTACAGTTGGTATTTCACCTTGTGTTTCTTGCTGGTGAAACTGCCCTTAAGAAAATGTGAAATTCTCATTATGCTCAAATTTTTTCCCAATAAATTGATTGCACTGCAAAATATTTGACTTTTCAAAAAGGGTATTATACTTTTCAAAAGAAGATATACATGTGACCAAGGAGCATATGAAGAAAAGCTCAGTATCACTGATCATTAGAGAATGCAAATCATCTCACACCAGTCAGAATGGCTATTATTAAAAGGTCAAAAAAATAACAGATGCTAGTGATGTTGTGGTGAAAAGGAATGCTTGCATGCTGTTGATATGAGTGTAAATTAGTTCAACCATTGTGGAAAGCAGTGTGGTGACTCCTATAAGAGCTAAAAACAGAACTACCATTCAACCCAGCAATCTCATTCCTTTGGGCATATACCCAAAGGAATAGAAATCATTTTACCATAAACACACATGCAGTTGAATGTTCACTGTGGCACTGTTCACTATAGTAAAGACATAGAATCAAGCTAAATGCCCATCAATGACAGATTGGATAAAGAAAATGTGGTACTTATACACCATGGAGTACTATGCAGCCATAAAAAAGAACAAGATCATGTCTTATGAGAACACAGAGGAAGTTGAAGGCCATTGTCCTAAGCAGACCAATACAAGAACAGAAAACCAAATATCACATAATCTCAGCTTTTTTTTTTTTTTTGACAGAGTTTTGCTCCTGTTGCCCAGGCTGGGGTGCAATGGCATGATCTTGGCTCACTGCAACCTCTGCCTCCCAGGTTCAAGTGGTTCTCCTGCCTCAGCCTCCCGAGTAGCTGGGATTACAGGCTCCCACCACCATGCCCAGCTAATTTTTGTATTTTTAGTAGAGATGGTGTTTCACCATGTTGGCCAGGCTGGTCTCGAACTCCTGACCTCAGGTGATCCACCCACCTCAGCCTCCCAAAGTGTTGGGATTACAGGTGTGAGCCACCATGCTGGCATATTGTCATTTGTAAGTGAGAGCTAAATAATGAAAACTCATGACACAAAGAGGGGAACAACAGACACTGAAACCTACTTAAGGGTGAAGGGTGGGAGAAGGGAGAGGATTAGAAAAAATAACTATTGAGTACTAGGCTTAGTATAGGAGTCCCTATACTGCTGTCAGAAAATTTCTCAGCAGAAGTTCTACAGTCCAGGAGAGAGTAGGATGATGTATTCAAGATGTTAAAAGCAAAAAAAAAAAAAAAAAAAAAAAAAAAAACAGAAAAAACTGCCAACCAAAAATACTTTACCTAGTAAAGCTTTCTTTCAGACATGAGGGAGAAATAAAAACTTTTCCTGACAAATAAAAGCTAAGGGAGTTTATTACCACTAGGCCTGTCTCACAGGAATTGCTAAAGGGAGTTCTTTAAGCTGAAACTAAAGGCTGCTAAGGAATGACATAAGATGTATAAAAGTATAAAACTTGATGATACAAGTAATATATAGTGATACTCAGAATACTTTAATACTATAAATGTGAATTCAGAAATTTTGTCTGTAGTATTATGGTTAAAAACAAAATTATCAAAAACAACTGCAGGTACAATAAATTGTTATGGGATACAAATTACAAAAAGATGTAAATTTTGTCATCAATGTCATAAAAGGTGGGAGGGGCTGTAAATGTAGAGTTTTTGTATGTGATTAAAGTTAAGTTGTTATTAGCTTAAAATAGCTTGTTATAAGTATACAATGTTTTATATAAGCCTCAAGGTAGACACAAAGCAAAACTCTATAGCAGTTACACAAAATATAAAAAGAATTCAAAGCACATCACTACAGAAAACCATCAAACCACAGTGAAAGACAGCAAGTGAGAAAAAGACAAAATATCCACAAAACACCCAGAAAACAAATTACAAAATGGGAGTAGAAAGTTCTTACCTATCAATTACTATATCAAATGTAAATAGATTAAATTCTCAAATTAAAAGACATAAAAGTGACTGAATGGATTAAAACAAACAGAAAAAGATCTTAGTATAGACTACTTATAACTGATTCTCTTTATTAGTAAGGACACATAGAGAGTAAAATTGAAGGGATGGAAGAAGATATTTTACACGAACAGAAACCAAAAAAGACCAGGGAGAGCTGTACTCATGTCAACAAAATAGTCCTTAAGTCAAAAACCTTAAAAAGGAGACAAAGAAGGTCATTATATAATAATAAAGGGATAAATTCATAAAGAGGACATAACAATTGTAAGTACATATAAACCTAAAATTGGAGCATGTATTATGAAACTATTAAATAATGTAAAGGGAGAAATGTACATACACTAATACCATAATATTAGGGAAACACAATGCCCCACTTTCCAAGACAGACAAATCATTTAAACAGAAAATCAGTAGGGAAACATTGGACTTGAATTACACATTTGACCAAATCAACCAGACAAACAGAACATTGTATCCAACTGTAACAGAATACACAGTTGTCTCAAGTGGACATGGAACATTCTCTAAGACAGATCATATGTTAGGCCAAAAACAAACAAACAAACAAAAAACAAGTCTTAACAAATTTAAGAAAATTGAAATCATATCAAGTATCTTCTCCAATTACGATGGTGTAAAACTAGAAATCAGTAACAGGAGAAATGTTGGAAAATTCTTAAAAATGTGGAAATTAAACAAAATGCCTTTAAATAATCAAGAGGTCACAGAAGAAATTAAGAGGGAGATGAATAATTTTACAAACAAAAATGGAAATACAATATACTAAAACTTATGGGATGCAGCAAAGCAGTTCTGAGAGGGGAATTAATAGCAAACCCTATAGAGAAAGACATTTGGGACAGGCCATCCAAGAAGCAGAAGGATAGCTTTATGTTCCTCCAGGAATTGAAAAAGAAATATGCTTCAGCTCCTTTGGTCGGGTGCGGTGGCTCACACCTGTAATCCCAGCACTTTGGGAGGCCGAGACGGGTGGATCATGAGGTCAGGAGATCGAGACCATCCTGGCTAACATGATGAAACCCCGTCTCTACTAAATACAAAAAAAACTAGCCGGGCGTGGTGGCGGCGCCTGTAGTCACAGCTACTCCGGAGGCTGAGGCAGGAGAATGGCGTAAACCTGGGAGGCGGAGCTTGCAGTGAGCCGAGATCGTGCCACTGCACTCCAGCCTGGGCGACAGAGTGAGACTCCGTCTCAAAAAAAAAAAAAAAAAAAAAGAAAGACATATGCTCCAGCTCCCTTTTTACACTGAGACAGAAGCCACAAGTGTGATCTTAAGCATGGAGTTCGATGGGGGAGGAGATGAAGAAGTAGAGCCTGGTGGACTGTGAAATTAAAGCTATAGCACCCAGTTTACAACATCGCTATGGAGGAAGGATGAGACAGTTTCTGTTCTTGGGTAAGGCTGTAGGGCAAAGGGTTGTCTGAACAGCTCTGCATACACACACACACACACACACACACAATCACATGTACACAGTTTTGCACACACAGGCACACACAGAGAATTAGACCACTTTGTGGGGGGGAAAGGAGGACTTCCTATACCTCATGTACACTGTGCTTTGCATGTTCATATGGTTGGGTGTATATATCACAAGTCCTTGAGATACATATTATTAAACCAATGTTACAGAGAGAGAACTGAGGATCATATAAACTAATTAATGTACCTAAGGTTATACAGGAAGTAAGTGGCCAGGTTAAATTAATATCTAGGTTTCTCTAGTTACAAAGGTCATCCCCTTCTCATTACACCATGTTGCATCTCTCAATTTAAAATTACAGTTTAAGATTACAGCTCTGTGTGAAAAGTTTAGGACTGTTTCCAACCTGGCAGCTTAGTTAAATACAAGAAGATGAACCAGTCTGCATTGCCCAGTGGGATTTCTGAAGGAACCAGGAGGAAGAGGTGGTTTGTGAGCCTCTTCAGGCCAGCTGGCAGGAGGTCCCAACACACCCTCTTAGCCTTTCTAGATGTCCTTTTAGACAGATTTTGCTTCTGCAGGAAAAGTCAACAGTAGCTGCACAATGGCAAATGTCATGAATATGTCCTCAGGACAGGAGACAGATTGTCCTTCCTGGTTTTATAGGCAAAATAATGTCCTTGTGTCAGGGATCAATTTAATCCACCTATCTTTACTTGCTTGCCATTTCAACCTCTTAAATACTGTGAAATAGTTCTTACTGAATCTCCATTTGCCAGTTTGGCACTACCCTGATCCAAGTACCCTGCTCTCGCACTCCAACCCTGTATTCAGTCTTGTAGTATCTCTAGGGAGTGACCCAGATACATTCCCCGGGTAAATTTTCAGGGCTCCAATTCCATTGGTAAATGGTTGTTGACAGAAAGTCCCATATGAACCAAGAACTTCATCTGTCTGGATTGTACACACAGAAAGCTCACCCACGCTTTTCTTTTAAGTGTCTGCCTCCCAGCGCTGGATACATTTTGAGATAATTTAGATAAATAATTGATATCAGACCTTGGCATTTCTGCCCAATTTCTGCATTACACCCTCTTGAGGATGACTACCTTATCCTGGTTTGTCCAGAACTTTCCGAGGTTTAGCACTGAAAGTCTTCTGTCCTGGGAGACTCCTCAGCTCTGGACAAATCAAGGTAATAGACCATTCTAATTCCTATTTTTGTCTCGGATTCTAGCTCACAAAGTACTTCAGCACTCAGGTTAATTTCTAGTGGCCTTGTTCCATTGCAATGTTTCTTTAACACTTATTTATTTATTATTTGTTTATTTATTTATTTTTCCATAAGTTATTGGGGTACACGTGGTATTTGGTTATATGAATGAGTTCTTTAGTGGCGATTTGCGAGATTTTGGTGCACCCATCACCTACACAGAATACAACTGCACCATATATGCTGTCTTTTATCCCTCACTTCCCTCCCACTCTTCCCCACAAGTCCCCAAAGTCCATTGTATCATTCTTAAGCCTTTGTGTCATCATAGCTTAGCTCCCACATATCAATGAGAACATACGATGTTTGGTTTTCCATTACTGAGTTACTTCACTTAGAATAATAGTCTCCAGTCTCATTCAGGTCACTGCGAATGTGGTTAATTCATTCCTTTTTATGGCTGAGTAGTATTCCATCATACATTTATATCAGTTTCTTTATCCACTTGTTGATTGATGGGCATTTGGGTTGGTCTTATGATTTTGCAGTTGTGAATTGTGCTGCTATAGACATGCATGTGCAAGTATATTTTTTTTATAATGACTTCTTTTTCTCTTTTCCTCACCAGTAGTGAAATTGTTGGATCAAATGGTAGCTCTACTTTTAGTTCTTTAAGGAATCTCCACACTGTTTTCCATGGTGGTTGTAGTAGTTCACATCCCCACCAGCAGTGTAGAAGTGTTCCCTGATCACCGCATCCATGCCAACATCCACTGTTTTTGATTTTTTGATTATGGCCATTCTTGTGGGAGTGAGGTGGTATTACATTGTGGTTTTCATTTGCATTTCCCTGATCATTAGTGATATTGAGCATTTTTCCACATGTTTGTGAAAGGAGCCGGGCACATTCCTCAGCCCCGGGCTCAAAACAAACAAGCCCAGTACAAACACATCCCATCCTCCCATCCCACCACATATCGCCATATATCTCTCAAACTTCCTGAGCCCAGTACAAACACCACCTGGAAGGTCTCCGATAAGGAGACAGCCGTTCAAGGTTTTACTGAAAGCGCAGGAACCGAAAGAATTCCTTTGTTCCCCTGTAACTTTCGGGCTATAAAAAAGCAAGCACTCGCATTGTTCGGGGCCCTCTTGCATGCTGTGGAATGGAGGGACCAGGTTCGAACTTGTAGTAAAGATCCTTGCCGCTTGGCTTTGACTCTGGACTCTGGTGGTCTTCTTTGGGGAACAGAGGGTCTGGGCATAACATCTGCTGGCCATTTGCATATCTTCTTTTGAGAATTGTCTATTGATGTCTTTAGCCCACTTTTGGATGGGACTGTTTGTTTTTTTCTTACTGATATGTTGGAGTTTGTTGTAGATTCTGGATTTAGTCATTTATCAGATGTATAGATTGTGAAGATTTTCTCCCATTCTGTGGGTTGTCTGTTTATTCTGCTGACTGTTCCTTTTGCAGTGCAAAAGCTCTTTAGTTTAATTAAGTCCTAACTATTTATCTTAGTTTTTATTGCATTTGCTTTTGGGTTATTGGTCATGAAATCCTTGCCTAAGCCAATGTCTAGAAGGGTTATCTTCTAGAATTTTTATAGTTTTGGCTCTTTTAGATTTAAGTCCTTGATCCATCTTGAGTTGATCTTTGTATAAGGTGAGAGAGGAAGATCCATTTTCATTATCCTACATGTGGCTAGCCAATTGTCCCAGCACCATTTGCTGAAAAGGGTGTCCTTTCTCTACTTTATGTTTTTGTTTGTTTTGTCAAAGATCAGTTGGATATAAGTATTTGGGTTTATTTCTGGGTTGTCTATTCTGTTCCATTGGTCTATGTGCCTATTTTTATACCAGTACCACACTGTTTTGGTGACTATGGCCTTATAGTATAGTTTGAAATCAGGTAGTGTGATGCCTCCAGATTTGTTCTTTATGCTTAGTCTTACCTTGGCTATGCGGGCTCTTTTTTGGTTCTATATGAATTTTAGAATTGTTTTTTCTAATTCTGTGAAGAATGGTGGTGGTATTTTGATGGAGGTTGCATTGAATTTGTAGATTGCTTTTGGCAGTAAGGTCATTTTCACAATGTTGATTCTACCCATGCATGAGCATGAGATGTGTATCCATTTGTTTGTGTTGTCTGTGATTTCTTTCAGCAGTGTTTTGTAGTTTTTGTTTTGTAGTTTTGGCTTCTTTTGACTCCTTGGTTATGTATATTCCTATTTTATTTTTTGCAACTACTGTAAAAGGGGTTGAGTTCTTGATTTGATTCTCTGCTTGGTCACTGTTGGTGTATAGAAGAGCTACTGATTTGTGCACATTAGTCTTGTATCCGGAAACTTCGCTCAATTCTTTTTATCTGTTCTAGGAGTTTTCTGGAGGAGTCTTTAAGGTTTTCAGGGTAAACAATTACATCGTCAACAAACAGTGACAGTTTGACTTCCTCTTTACTGATTTGGATGCCCTTTCTTTTTTTCTCTTGTCTGATTGCTCTGGCTAGGACTTCCAGTACTGTCTTGAAAAGGAGTGGTGAGAGTAGGCATCTTGTCTTGTTTCAGTTCTCAGAGAGAATGCTTTCAACTTTTCCCCATTCAGTATTGTGTTGCCTGTGGGTTTGTCATAGGTGGCTTTTATTACATTGAGGTATATCCCTTGTATGCTGGTTTTGCTCAGAGTTTTAATCATAAAGCGATGCTGGATTTCATCGAATGTTTTTTTTTTTTTTGCTTCTATTGAGATGATCATGTGATTTTTGTTTTTAATTATATTTATGTGGTGTAGCACATTTGTTGACTTGCATATGTTAAACTGTCCCTGCATCCCAAGTGTGAAACCCACTTGATCATGGTGGATTATCTTTTTGATATGCTGTTAGATTCAGTTAGCTAGTATTTTGTTAAGGATTTTAGCATCTATGTTCATCAAGGATATCAGTCTGTAGTTTTCTTTTTTGCTTATGTCCTTTCATGGTTTTGGTATTAGGGTGATGCTAGCTTCACAGAATGAATTAGGGAGGGTTTCTTCTTTCTCTATCTTGTGGAATAGTGTCAAAAGGATTGGTACCAATTCTTCTTTGAATGTCTGGTAGAATTCTGCTGTGAATCCGTCTGGTCCTAGACATTTTGTTGGTAATTTTTAAATTACCATTTTAATCTCGCTGCTCATTATTGGCGTGTTCAGCGTATCTAATTCTTCCTCATTTAAGCTCAGAGGGTTGTATTTTTCCAAGAATGTATCAATTTCTTCAAGGTTTACTAGTTTATGTGCATAAAGGTGTTCACAGTAGCCTGGGATGGTCTTTTGTATTTCAGTGGTGTCAGTTGTAATATCTCCTGTTTCATTTCTGAATGAGGTCATTTGGATTTTCTTTCTTCTTTTCTTGGTTAATCTTGCTAATGGTCTATCAATTTCATTTATCTTTTCAAAGAACCAGCTTTTTGTTCCTTTTGTCTTTTGTATTGTATTTTTGTTTCAGTTTCATTTAGTTCTTCTCTGATCTGGGCTATTTCCTTTCTTCTGCTGAGTTTGGGTTTGTTTTTTATTGTTGTTGTTTCTCTAGTTCCTTGAGGTGTGACCTTATTTTTTAATTTATTTTTATTTTTATTTTTTATTTTTTGAGATTGAGTCTCACTCTGTCGCCCAGGCTAGAGTTCTATGGTGCGATACTGGCTCACTGCAACCTCCACCTCCTGGGCTCTAGCAATTCTCCAGCCTTAGCCTCCCGAGTAGCTGGGACTACAGGCACGTGCCACCATGCCTAGCTAATTTTTTGTATTTTTAGTAGAGATGGGGTTTCACCGTGTTAGCCAGGATGGTCTCAATCCCCTGACCTCACGATCCACCCAGCATCTCAAAATGCTGGGATTACAGGCATGAGCCACCGTGCCCGGCCGAGGTGTGAACTTAGAATGTCAATTTGTGCTCTTTCAGTCTTTTTGATGTAGGCATTTAGGGCTATGAACTTTACTCTTAGCACCATTCTTTAACACTTTAACTCAGTGTATTCAAAACATATTCTACTAATCTGTTCTCTTTTGCTACCAACATTTCCCCAGTCTACCAGGTATGCAAACTAAAGTCCTTTTATTTGTATAGTGCAAGAGAGATGGAGACACAGATCAATCAGCATCAAGTTCCTTGGAGTCTTCCTCCCTTCCTTCCCTATTCAATTTTCTTTCATTTCCTTCTTGGCCACCTGCAAAACTTGTCACTGAAACTACTAGAATAGCTTCTTAACTGCAGTTTCTACCTTTTCTTTCATTCAGTTCAAATAATCTTAAACACTTCTGTTAAATTCATCTTTCTAAAGTGTTACTCTGATTGGACCACTTCCCTGGAATAAATCTTTATGTGCTGCTCCTGCCTCTTGAGATGAGTAAAAATTCCTCAGCCTGGGATTCAGGGCCTTCTACCATGCCACCAACTTGAAATTACAGACTCACCTCCTATTGCTTTCTTATTTTATGTACTATACCTCCTAGCCACAGTGGGCTTGTCATTGAGCCTTAAAGATGCCCTGCTGGATAGAGCTTTGTTCATACTTTCAACCCCAAATAATGCTTTTCTACAGTGCATGTTTCCAGCTGTCAAAGGTAAATGCTTTCCTCGAGGTGCATTTCATATAATTCTCTCTACATGCACTATTTTCTAATTCTTCCCAATCAATGTTGTAATACACATTTTGAACCCTCAGTATTTTGAGTAAACCTTTCTTATAGAATCTTTTTCACTTTATCTTGCATTATAGTTATTTGCCTACTTTTGTCATGTTCTAATAAAACATAAAGCTCTTGGAAGACTAACTTTTGAAGCACCTAACAGTGTTTTGCGTATCACAGATATGCATTAAGAAGATGATTTGTTCAGTACCGAAAGATGGGCAGCAGTCAGAAAAATGGAGAGAACAGAAAAGATCTCGGTGGGAAAACGGCTAAAGATGTGATCAAGCACGGTGAAACCAAGAAATGAGAGTGCAAATAGAATATAATGAAAAGAATAGGGTAGCTAGAACAAAGGATTTCTGAATGACAATGTTGGGAGATAAATGCCGGGAAGGTAAATTTGAGCCATATTGTAAGAGGTTAATTTGGGCTCAAGCCCAGGTCACTTACAGTGCAACAATCAATACCATGATGTGGTGCTGGACATTCCATCTGAGCTCTGTAACAGTTTCCTGTTTGAAATCAGGTAAAACCAGGTTTCTCAGACCAATATACTAAGTGAGTAACAGGCAGTCTTTGGATGTGGTTATTTGACTGTGAACCATTGTTTTAAACTCTATTGTTTGTAGGAGTCAAATATAATTACTGTACTTGCCTTTCCTTGACCTTGGGCTCTGTGCTTAGAAACTAAAGATTGGATAAATTGCCCAAGTTCAATATCGGTAGCTCAGTTACTGATGCTTATTAAAATGCCCTTGATAGGCCGGGTGCAGCGACTCACGCCTGTAATCCCAGCACTTTGGGAGGCTGAGGCAGACTGATCACCTGAGGTCAGGAGTTTGAGACCACAACGTGACCAACATGGTGAAACCCCATCTCTACTAAAAATACAAAAATTAGCCGGGCGTGGTGGCGTGTACCTGTAATCCCAGCTACTCAGGAGGCTGATGCAGGAGAATCTCTTGAACCTGGGAGGTGGAGGTTGCAGTGAGTCGAGATCATGCCACTGCACTCCAGCCTGGGTGACAGAGTGAGACTCTTGTCTCAAGAAAAAACAAATGCCCTTGGTAGAAGGACACTAGTAGAATGTTAGTTTTACTGCACCTTAATAAAATGCTTAGGGTCATGCATGGTAGAATTGTTTCCTGAAGAGTAAGATAAGTAGAAAAAAATTTAAAAACCAAAGTAAGACATATATATGTCTAAGAAAATCAAATGGTACTGAAAGGCCTGTACTAAAAAGCAGTAGCCCACACCCTTCTCTGTCTCACATATATAGTTCCTATTTCACAGAGAACAACACTTTTATCTTCCCTCGTAATTATTTCCACACCTCTTAATGAAGAGCTTATACTTCTGTTAATTGATTTATCAATTATAGATGTTTTCTGTTCACTTTATGTTATAATAGCTGTGGATCTGACTCTCTTGGGCTCCACTTATCCTCTTCATCTCTCTCCAAATTATTTCTATTTTAATTAAAAGAGTAGTCAGCGACTATGTCATCATTAGTATAAAAAATTTATTCACTGTATCACTCTTATGCCTTTGCATCCTCAGCTTAGCTCCCACTTAGGAGAACATATGATGTTTGGTTTTCCATTCCTAAATTACTTCACTTAGAATAATAGTCTTCACTTCCATCCAGGTTGTGGCAATGCCATTAATTCATTCCTTTTATGGCTGAGTAGTGTGTGTGTGTGTGTGTGTGTGTGTGTGTGTATATACACACATATATGCTTAGTCTTGCTTTGGCTATGTGGGCTCTTTTTTGTTTCCATATGAATTTTTAAAATGTTTTTTCTAGTTCTGTGAAGAATGATAGTGATATTTTGATGGGGATTGCATTGAATTTGTAGATTGCTTTTGGCAGTATGGTCATTTTCACAATACTGATTCTATCCATCCATGAGCATGGGATGTATTTCCTTTTGTTTGTGTCATCTATGATTTCTTTCAGCAGCAGTGTTTTGTAGTTTTCCTTGTGGAGTTCTTTCACCTCCTTGGTTAGGTATATTCCTAAGTATTTTATTTAATTTTTTGCAGGTATTGTAAAAGGGGTTGAGTTCTTGATTTGATTCTCAGTTTGGTCACTGCTGGTGTATAGCAGAGCTACTGATTTGTGTACATTAATTTTGTATCCTGAAACCTTGCTGAATCCTAGGAGCTTTTTGGAGGAGTGTTTCGGGTTTTCTAGCTATACACTCATATAATCAGCAAACAGTGACAGTTTGACTTTCTCTTTACTGATTTGGATGCCCTTTATTTCTTTCCTTTCTCTGATTGCTCTGGCTAGGACTTCTAGTACCATGTTGAATAGAACTGATGAGAGTGGGCATCCTTGTCTTATTCCAGTTCTCAGACGGAATGCTTTCAACTTTTCCCCATTCAGTATTATGTTGGCTATGGGTTAGTCATAGATGGCTTTTATTACATTGAGGTATGCCACTTGTATGCCAGTTTTGTTAAGGGTTTTAATTATAAGGAGATGCTAGATTTTGTCAAATGCTTTTTCTGTATCTATTGAGACGATCAGGTGATTTTTTTGTTTTTTAATTCTGTTTATGTGGTGTATCACATTTATTGACTTGAATATGTTAAACTTTCCCTGCATTCCTGGTATAAAACCCATGGTGGATTATCTTTTTGATATGCTGTTGGATTCAGTTAGCTAGTATTTTGTTAAGGATTTTAGCGTCTATCTTCATCAGGGAAATTGGTCTGTAGTTTTCTTTTTTTGTTATGTCCTTTCCTGATTCTGGTATTAGGATGATACTGGCTTCATCAGATGATTTAGGGAGAATTCCCTCTTTCTCTATCTTGTGGAATAGTGTCAACAGGACTGGTACCAACTCTTCTTTGAATGTGTGATAGAATTCAGCTGTGAATTTGTCTGGTCCCTTGACATTTTTTTGCTGGTAATTTTTTTTTATTACCATTTCAATCTCACGGCTTGTTATTGGTCTTTTCAGGGTTTCTAATTCTTCCTGATTCAAGTTAGGAGGGTTGTTATCTTTTCAGGAATTTGTCCATCTCCTCTAGGTTTTCTTGTTTATGCATGTAAATGTGTTCATATTAGCCTTTAATTATTTTTTTTTTTTTGTATTTCTGTGGTGCCGCTTATAATAGCTCCTGTTTCATGTCTTAATGAGATTATTTGGATTTTCTCTCTTCTTTTTTTGGTTAATCTTGCTAATGATCTATCAATTTTACTTATCTTTCCAAAGAACCAGCTTTTTGTTTCCTTTGTCTTTGTTTGTTTCAATTTCATTTAGTTCTGCTCTGATCTTCGTTATTTTGTTTCATCTGCTAGATTTGGGTTTGGTTTGTTATTATTGTTTCTCTAGTTCCTTGAGGTGTGACCTTAGATTGTCTGTTTGTGCTCCTTTGGAATTTCTGATGAAGGCATTTAAGGCTATAAACTTTCCTCTTAGTACCACTTTTGCTGTATCCCAGAGGTTTCGATAGGTTGTGTCACTATTATCATTCAGTTCAAAGAATTTTAAAATTTCCATCTTGATTTGATTATTGATCCAATGGCCATTCAGGAGCAGGTTATTTATTCATTCATTTATTTACATATTTATTTGGAGGCTGAGTCTCACTGTCACCCATGCTGGAGTGCAGTGGTGTGATCTCGGCTCACTGCAACCTCCATCTCCAGGTTCAAGCAATTCTCCTGCCTCAGCCTCCCAAATAGCTGGGATTACAGGCATGTGCCACCATGCCTAGCTGATTTTTGTATTTTTAGTAGAGATGGGGTTTTGGCATGTTGAACAGTCTGGTCTTGAACTCCAGACCTCAGGTGATCCATCCACCTCGGCCTCCCAAAGTGCTGGGATTATTGGCATGAGCCACTGTGGCTAGCCAGGAACAGGTTATTTAATTTCCATGTATTTGCATGGTTTTGAAGGTTCCTTTTGGAGTTGATTTCCAATTTCTTTCCACTGTAGTCTGAGAAAGTATTTGATATAATTTCAATTTTCTTAAATTTATTGAGACTTGTTTTGTGGCCTATCATGTGGTGTGTCTTGGAGAAAGTTCCATGCACTGATGAGTAGAATGTATGTTCTGTGATTTTTGGGTAGAATGTTTTGTAAATATCTGTTAAATCCATTTGTTCCAGGGTATAGTTTAAATCCACTGTTTTTTTGCTTACTTTCTGTCTTGACTTGTCTAGTGCTGCAAGTGGAGTATTGAAGTTCCTCACTATTACTGTGTTGCTTTCTCTAATTTCTTAGGTCTAGTAGTAATTGTTTTATAAATATGGGAGCTCCAGTGTTAGGTGCATACATATTTAGGATTGTGATATTTTCTGGTTGGACAAGGCCTTGTATAATGTCCTTCTTTATCTTTTTTAACTGCTGTTGCTTTAAAATTTGTTTTGTCTGATATAAGAAGAGCTACTCCTGCTCACTTTTGGTGTCTATTTGCATGAAATGTCTTTTTCCATCTTTTTACCTTAAGTTTATGTGAATACTTATGTGTCAGGTGAGTCTCTTGAAGGCAGCAGATAGTTGGTTGTCGAATTCTTATCCATTCTGCAGTTCTGCATATTTTAAGTGGAGCATTTAGGCCATTTACCTTCAATGTTAGTATTGAGATGTGAGGTACTATTCCATTCATTGTGCTATTTGTTTCCTGAATACCTTTTTTTTGATTGCATATTTTTTATAGCTCCTGTGAGATTCATACTTTAAAGAGGTTCCATTTTGATATGTTTCCAGGAGTTGTTTCAAGATTTAGAGCTCCTTTTAGCAGTTCTTGTGGTGCTGGCATGGTAGTGGCAAATTCTCTCAGCATTTCTTTGTCTCAGAAAGACTGTATCTTTCCTTCATTAATGAAGCTTAGTTTCACTGGATACAAAATTCTTGGCTGCTAATTGTTTTGTTTAAGGAGGCTGAAGATAGAGCCCCAATCCTTTTTAATTTGTAGGGTTTCTTCTGAGAAATCTGTTGTTAACTTGATAGGTTTTCCTTTGTAGGTTACTTGGTGCTTTTGCTTTATGGCTCTTAAGATTATTTCCTTTGTCTTGACTTTAGATAAGCTGATGATTATGTGCCTAGGTGATGATATTTTTGTGATAAATTTTCCAGGTGTTCTTTGAGCTTCTTATATTTGGATGTCTAGATCTCTAGCAAGGCTGGGGAAGTTTTCCTTTATTATTCCCCCAAATATGTTTTCCAAACTTTTAGATTTCTCTTATTCCTCAGGAAGGCCAATTATTCTTAGGTTTGGTTGTTTGGTCATTTAACATAATCCCAAACTTCTTGGAGGTTTTGTGCATTTTTAAAAATTATCTTTTCTTTGTCTTTGTTGGATTGAATTATTTCAAAAACCTTGTCTTTGAGCTCTGAAGTTCTTTCTTATGCTTCTTTGGTTCTATTGCTGAGACTTTCCAGTACATTTTGCATTTCTCTAAGTATGTCCTTTATTTCCTGAAGTTGTGATTGTTTTTAATTGATATAATCTATTTCACTGAAGATTTCTCCCTCATATCTAGTATAATTTTTTTTGTGTATTTCCTTAAGTTGGACTTCACCTTTCTCTGGTGCCTCCTTGATTAACTTAATAATTGACCTTCTAAATTCTTTTTCTGGCAGTTCAGGGATTTCTTCTTGGGTTGAATCCATTGCTGGTGAGCTAGTGTGATTTTTTGGGCATGTTAAAGAACCTTGTTTTGTCATATTACCATATTACCAAAAACAATTATGGTAATATGACAAAACAAGGTTCTTTAACATGCCCAAAAAATCACACTAGCTTTGTACCAATTTGCCAAATTGGTACAAAGTTCAGCTGGAGGTTTCTTTCTCCCTGTGGTCTTTTCCCAGTTCCTCTGGCAGCCCTCCCCAAGGACCACTGTGAAACAAGTCAGAAATGACTTCCCTGGGGACCCAGAGAGCCCACAGGGCTTTTCCCGCTGTTTCATCCGTCCCTGTATTTCACTCAGCTCTGTAAATTGTCTCAGATCCAGGTAAGGTCTAATCCTTCTCCATGATCTAGACCTTCAGGTTCCCCAGTGAGGTTATGTGTTTGGGGGTGGACAATCCCCCTTTCCCACTTTCACAGTTTGGGCACTCACAGAATTTGGACTGTCTCCTGGGTCCTGCAGGATCAATTTGTTTCCTTCAAAGGGTATATGGATTCTCTTGGCCTTCGTGGTATATTCCTGCAGTAGTTCCTGGAGCAAAAGTCCACAATATGAGTCTCCACATTCTGCTCTGTACGTCCAAGTGGGAGCTGCAATTTAGTCCTCCCTCCTACCTACCATTTTTTACTCCCTTGTCATATAATTTGAGGTCAGGAAATGTCATACCTCCAGCTTTGTTCTTCATGTTTAGGATTGCTTTGGCGATTTGGACTCATTTTTTTCCCGTGTGAATTTTAGGATTTTTTTTTTTTTTTTCTAATTCTGTGAAAAATGATGTTGGTATTTTGATAAGGATTACATTGGGTCTTTAAATTGTTTTGGACAATATGGTTATTTTAATGATATTAATTATTCCAATTTATGAGCATGGGATATTTTCTCTCTCTCTCCAGCTGAGACCTCTGGACAAACTACAGGTAACCAGTTGTAGAAGATAGAAAATAGGAGACATGGCCTGCCCCCAAACTATTCAACTTACCTAGGCTCTGGGGAAAACAGAAGGTTATTTCAAGTTATTTTTCAAGTCCTACAGAACCTCACATTAGAATTAACCTGGACATAGTCCAGCTGTAGCCTCCAGGCATTGGCATGTCACTGATGATACATGGCCTTAGAGAGGGGTGAGAGAACAGAAGAGTGTGCATGTCATCACTGTGGTGACCACCAGTTCTTGGAGGCACAGGCACAACCTCTGAGATGAGATGACCTCTGGAAAGTAGAGCAATATGAAAGAGAAGGGTGAGAAGGAATGGCTAACTATTCTCAGCCCTCCAGGGTAGCTAACGTTTCTATAGTAGCAGGGATGAAAATTTGAGAAAAAGCTTCTTCATTGTCAACATGTCTGTTCCCTGCTTCCTGCCTTCACTGTGTAGATTCACCTCTGGGCTCTTCCACTTCAGCTGGGGAGCTCCCCCTTCCCACTAGGAAGACAGAAAAGCCATAGGGCCACCTCATCCTCCAAAAGAAGCACAGTTCCTTCTCTATGGGCAAAGGTGCCTTATCCCTGGTGTATCATTTCTAGGGTGATGTGTAAGGTGGTGAGAGAAGAGGAGAAGTAGAAAGCTCTAGTTGTTCATCATGAAAGTGAACACAGATTCAGGCAGTGGGAATTTATTTCCATTCTGACACAAACACATGTCAGTATTGATAATGAGCTATTGGGAAGGGGATGGGGAATGATGTGTGTATACAAGTGTGTGTGAACTCACACGTAAGCTGGGTAATGGTGACCACAGTCTGAAATACATGAGTATATGTCTGTGTATTGGTGTTTCTAATATAAGACAGTGATTTTCTGCACATGGATCTGGGAGTTCCGAGATACGGGTACTGAATATGAGCCTTCTGAGAGCTGCTTATCTGCTGCTTTGCTTTATTCTCATACTTTGTCCTTAGAAGTCCTAGCCCAGGATAAATATCCGGCTGCAGGTCCATGCCAATAAATCTTGGGATAAATAACTGATGACATTGGGCTAGTTTCACAGTGTTGTTTTTGGATGATTCAGGAGACATGGATCTTTGGGACAGAAAATTAACCTTGTGATTGCTAGTCCTGGAATAGCCTGGGCAGGATTGGGCCACCCTCACTCTTGAAGGGAGCACCCTATGAAAAAAACCCCCCATTCCTAGTAATTTTCCAGCCAGGCAGATGATCCAGATGAAGAGGTGACTACTTGCCCCTCCAGTCTTCTGACCACATTAGGAGCTAAAACACAATGAAGTGAAAAGATGCCCCTCACTGAGCATTGAATGAACTGGCTCTGAACTGAAGAGATAGAAATCCCAATAGAGATCACTGGGGAGCAGAATACTATCTGTCAAGGTCAGCTGCACCAGAATCACTCCATAAGCTGTGTAGCTACTGTCACCACCAGTTAACAGAATTTAGAGATTCCAGTGAGAATTTAGCCCATCATTCACCATCCTACCTTCTCCATTTGTTCATCCCCTATTCTATAATCTGAAATGCCTGCGTTTCTGAAGGGAGGGAATACACTTTTTTCCTTAAAAAACTCCCATTTATTTTCGGCAAAATATACCTAAGGTATAGGGGGATCAGCTGAGTGTGATGTCAGAGACTCTCTGGCTATATGGCGAATGCCATTGACCAAAGCTGGAAGGACTTCATTAGTCACTGGTGTCAGGGAAGCTGATCATCGCTTCTTAGGTAACACACTAAGAAATAATTTTCATGGTTCTTGATGTGTCTGCACATTACAGTCACCTGGGAAGCCTCACCCCAGGCCAATTAATTATATCAGAATTTCTGGGCATGTTGTCTGGGTGTTCAAAAACTCCTGGAAGTGGTTGTAATGTGCATCCAGGGTTGCAAAACACTGAAATTGTGGAGCATCTCATTCTGAAAACATGAATCTAGAATACTCAACCAGACACCTAGATATGAAAAGTGAAATAGTGACTTTTTCAATGGTCATTATGTCTCCTTTGTTCATATGATATGTTAGGGTTAATTGTTTACCATGTGAAACTTTATGATATTCCGTGGACATATCTGAAAACTATGAGGTGGACCAATTAGAGTTCTCCCTTAGGAATTTGAAGGGAAACTCAAAGGCATTGGTGGATATTTGACCTGAAAGTTTAGAATGAGTTGGGGCAAGGTAGTCGTGATGAATCTATGGCTATGCAGATGTATCATGTAATAGGGACTCAGAGGAGATTGATCAAGAGAGGGAAGAGGACAAAAGAGTACCTGGAGAAACAAGAGTGACGGGGGTGCGAGTAGGGAGCACAGAGAGTACGATGGCCAGTCCCGAGATACCTTGATTCCTGACCTTTCTAAAGTCTTTCCCCAGTTTACATTTCAATCAGAACTCTAATGGAAACTGATTTAGAACCATAAGTAAGTAAGTTAAAGCTCCTTGAAGGTGCTGTTTTCTCTCATATCATTAAACCTGTCTCAAATGCACTTTATTCTCCTCTCTGTCACTCAAACACCTACTCCTTTTAAAAGAACAGTATGTATGTCACTCCCACTTGGCTTCCCCAGAACAAAGGACAACCCACTCTTTGCACACTCTTTACTTCCACAGGGTTTTGCTCCATATCTTTCTTTATTTCTTTACACATTAAATGTAATTTTCTGTTTACTTGTCTTCTTTACTAGATTTTGAGCTCCTTGAGGACAGAGGTTATATGTCATTTGTATTTTTTCACCAGCATCTAGTATAGTTACCAGTCCATAGCAATTGCTGAGTAGATATTTCTTAATTGAATACATTCTTAAAGATCAAATGGACCTGAGTTTTTTAACTTTCTGTTTTCTCATACGCCCAGAAAAAGGTTATTGGACATAATACAACCTTTCCAGAAGTGGATCTGAAAGTTGCAAGTAATTTTCCCCAGTAATTTCTTATCTAACATATCTACTAAAAACCCTTAGCACAAAATTCTCCTCTTCTGTTTTTAAATATAATGCTTTCACAGAAAATTTAGTAAGAGAATGAAAAGATATAAAATAGTAAGATAATTAGTTCAACAGACTGAACTGGTATTGTTATTTAATGGCAATGTGCCTTTACAAGTCAATTATCCAGACAATTAAAATGAATACCTAGCATAACTGCCCAAAACATGGGATTTTGAAATGTACACTTAACTGTTACTATGGTGAAACAGTTATTTTTTTCATGAGTGATTACTCAGATTGCATCAGTGGATGTGTAAATACATGATACCTGGAATTGAAATGGACTATATTTTGCATAACTGAATCAATAATGTGATGCCTATGACTATATCTGGAGCTCCACGGGCTCATCTTATAAACTTTATATTATATGGAGAATTTTTTTTTTTTAACTACAACTTCTGATTTAAGACTTTGGATGCATACACCCCCCCTCCAGCCTCCCAAGTAGCTAGGATTACAGACATGAGGCATGCACCCACCTTTTGAATGCATTCAGTAGAGAATATTATTCCATAGTAATGGATTCTGTTCTACAATCACTTACTGGGCTGATTAGGTAGCCAGTAATGAGCCAAGAGTGAATTCACTGAATTGAGATAATTTTTTTATAATTTAAAACTTATTTTATTAATAACATATATCTTTTATCCTCATTCCTCACTCCTGTTTCCCTCTCCTTTTCTACTAGTATGAAGTCACTCTAATCTGTTTAGTGTCTATTTTCTTAATTTTTAAATTAAAAACATGTAATGATGTTTTGAGTTTTATTTATAGAAATGTTTATATTGTGATAATAGCAAATTCACATGAAATTATAAGAAATAGTACATAAAGATCCTATGTACTCTTAACCCAGTTTCTGCCAGTGGTACCATCTTGATAAAATATAGTGCAACATCACAACCAGGATTTTTTTTGTTTTTGTTTTTGAGACGGAGTCTTGCTCTGTCGCCCAGGCTGGAGTGCAGTGGCACGATCTTGGCTCACTGCAAGTTCTACCTCCCGGGTTCACGCCATTCTCCTGCCTCAGCCTCCCAAGTAGCTGGGACTACAGCCGCCTGCCACCACACCCAGCTAATTTTCTTGTTTGTATTTTTAGTAGAGACGGGGTTTCACCATGTTAGCCAGGATGGTCTCGGTCTCCTGACCTCGTGATCCACCCACCTCAGCCTCCCAAAGTGCTGGGATTACAGGCGTGAGCCACACGTCCGGCCACAACCAGGATATTGACATTGATGTTAAGTATACTAAGTTCAGCATTCATGCTTTCTTTTTAACATATACAGTGGTAAGCAGCCTATAATACTTTAAATAACGGTTATTTGTTTGAACATCTGGGATATGCTAAAGTGATGAGAAAAATCATCAAAATAAACTACACTGGATGGGGGCAATGGAGGATGGTAGAACAGGGAACAGGAAAGCCCACAGTCTAGAGGAAGCATGGACTAATAGACCCTGCTTGGTTTATAATACAGCAGAAACTTGCAGAGCACTATGAAAACTTTCAATAATTTACTTAGTATTAATACAATTGGTGAAGGCAGAGTCAGGGCAGACTTCTTAGAAAATATGACATCTGAATTGATTCTTTTAGATCTTGATGTAAAAATCTCTGCCACTTTGGTACTCATTCACTGGTTATATCCTCTTCTCTCCCTCCCTGAAACCTATTGGTCAGTACCCCTTACTCACTGAAGCTTAGACATCTCGCTGAGAACTATCTTTTTCACCCTCAATTCTGCCATCATCCTAGGTAACTTCTATGTCTGTGTGGATAACCCAATCAATACCTTGGCTTCTCTTGATTTTCTCAACTCCATTGACGTTTACTAAGCTCCACTCCAGTGATTTGCCTCCTTGAATGTTGTTAAGTACTCAGAAATGATCCTGTTCAACTTACAGATTCAAGGTTTTGGTTTTTTGGGGTGTTTGTTTGTTTGTTTGTTTGTTTTTTGAGACAGAGTCTTGCTCTGTCACCCAGGCTGGAGTGCAGTGGCATGATATCGGCTCACTGCAAACTCTGCCTCCCGAGTTCAAGCAATTCTCCTGCCTCAGCCTCCTGAGTAGCTAGGACTGCAGGCACATATCACCACGCCTGGCTAGTTTTTGTATTTTTAGTGGAGACGAGTTTCACCATACTGGCCAGGCTGGTCTCGAACTCCTGACCTCAGGTGGTCCACCCACCTCAGCCTCTCAAAGTGCTGGGATTGCATGCATGAGTCACTGCGCCCGACCTTTTTCCTTATTAGAAAGGAAAAGGTGGTGCTATCACCACCCTTTTATGTCTTGGTCTTGGCTTGTAACATTTTAGACTAACAGACAGAATGTAGAGAGAAGGAGTGCTATCTGAGCTCAGAAGTTTGTGGTAAAAGAAGACCCAGATGTGAGCATAAGAAAGAACGGCTAACGGCCATAAGAGGTGAAAGGAAACACAGGGATGAGAACAATATTTTATGTGTAGCTCCTCTGCAGAGCGAGAAAGTAGGTGGCTGGACAGAGTCTGGTTGGATAACTCCTGACTCTAGCTCCTACATGAAGAGAGGCGAATGTGTTAAGGAGGGTTAGAGATCAACAGGCTCTTTATGTTCATAAGACATTTGTAAATTTGAGTCACAATCTCAGTTTTCTTATCCTATAACTTGTACTTTTAGTGTCTGAACCTAAATTTTCTGAACCAACGCTGCTATTGCCTTAAAGTCTTAAATTTTCTATTTATTTCTAAGTGTATTTCCTAAGTATTGCTCAATTATTTGCTAGGAGGCTATCATCAGAGACACATAATCTTGCTGTAATAAGTGTTTGGCATCCTTTTGGGAAAGCATAGCTCCTCCACTGCAATTTCACTGTCAGAATGCATGATACATGACAATAATGATGCTTCACTCCTTTATAAACAGTACCTTGGGTAGACAGCTGAGAGCTGAGTAGGGACCTGCAAAGGACTGCCTCTTCAAGAGATGCTGTAAATTGTTTGGGATAAGGAAAATCCTTAATGAGCAGTTTGTTCTCATTATACGTAATTTAATTTTCTGGATACCTAAGAAAAACAGTATACTAGCTCCTTTATTAATTCTCATGAATTCTCATTAATTTATGATTCCCTGCTAATTGCACTTCTTCTTTTCTCTCGCCCTCTACAAGATGTTAACATGAGTTTAGCTCTTGTGTAATCTAAGTCCCTAAGTGCTAAATAGAAGATCAAAATAAAATGACATTAGCAGTTAGGGTTTTTATGATAGTGGAAAGGACTGGCACACTTTTTTTAATGTGTGGTAGAATGTGGGGTGGGGGAAGATGTTGTGATACATGTTCCTAGAAGAGTAAGTGGCCATTCCAAGCAGAAAGAACTGGTCATGATGAAGAGAGTAAGCTCATTTACTTGATAGGAACAGATATTTTGTTGGTAATACAGAATGGGATTGTGCATGAGGCATGTTATTTGGTCAGCATGGGCTAAAGAGGCAGTTATAAGAGGGCTTCTGCCACAGTGAAGTTTGAATTTGGTTTCAGGGTTAATAGGGAACACAAATCAGTTTTGAGCTATTGGAGATGTAATATTCTTGAGGTTACCTAGAGGACTGTGGAGTAACAGCACCTGATGTCTCAGCCTTGGGGCCAAACCAGCCATTGTAGGGAAAAGATCCAGGTCTCTAGGGAGAAGATGGAATCGTGTGTGTGTGTGTGTGTGTGTGTGTGTGTGTGTGTGTGTGTCCATGCACGTGTACAGATGGAGGGATTGTCACTGAGAGAGAATTATTATTTCAGTAGGAGGGAATATGCAAAAATATACTGCATCTCAGAGGAGATCATTGCCTTCCACTTATTTGTTTAGGCTCCAGATCCATAAGGAGTAGAATAATTAGCTTTATGAAGGCCAGAGCAGAGAAACTGTACCTATTCATGGGCCCATCACCACAGTTCCCCAACTGTCCAAAATCCCTGAGATAACCCTTAATGATGACATTCATCTACCTGCCAAGTTTTCTCCTTCAAGCAAGCCAGTGATTGACAAAACCATTCTTAAGCAGACCCCTATCCGAGATCTTCTTCCAGTTGAATTTTCACCCTATTGACTTTGGGATACCTTTTATTACATATACCTTACAAAGGGGGAAGATGCGAGCAAAGGGGATCTTCTTTTCCTATAACAATGTCCTGCAATTCTCACCTTCCTGCATTTCTCTACCAACCTCCAGGACATGGAACAAGCTCAGAATCAGCCCACAGGTAGAATGGCATAAGGAAATGCGGGCAGATTCTCTATACAGTTGAAATAAATTCCAGGAGCCTCACTTCTGCTAAGTATGTGCTTGAAGAGGTAGGCAGTCATTGTCAGACTCCTTAATTTCATCTACCGTTTAACATGGTGTGAGGTCATTGCTTTCTCCAGTTAGGACATCTCTCACCGTCACATCCAGGAAGAGTTCATTTACTTGCTTGAGTTATTCTCTCTCTATTGCCACCACTCTCTTTTCCTAGCCTTTTTGTCCCCTAGATCTACAGTAAAAATATGTTTTCCCTGCCAGAGCCACAGATCCATTCAGGAGCTCTGCCCACTTCTGAGCAGCCTCTCTTCAGATTCTGGGCACTCGAAACAGTTACTTAGGTTAATTTTGCCAAGTGCCCTGCCTTAGGTGGCACACACCAGAATCTCTCTTGTGGTTTTTCTCCATTTCTTCTTCTCTTCTGTCTTTGGTGTCTTTCTTTCAGATTGATTATCACAGAACTTTTATTCCATTCAGCTCATGCAGTGTTCTTTTTGATTGCTTTCTAAACCCACTTTTTTTTCTTTTCCTTTTTAAGACGGAGTCTCACTCTGTCGCCCAGGCTGGAGTGCAGTGGTGCGATCTCGGTTCACTGCAACCTCCACCCACCGGGTTCAAACAATTCTCTTGCCTCAGTCTCCTGAGTAGCTGGAACTACAGGTTCCCACCACCATGCTGGCCTAATTTTTTTTTTTTTTTGCTATCTTTAGTAGGGACAGAGTTTCACCATATTTGCCAGGCTGGTCTTGAACTCCTGACCTTGTGCTCCACCCACCTCGGCCTCCCAAAGTATTGGGATTACACATGTGAGCCACTGTGCCCTGCCTAAATCCACTGTCTTTAAACAATCCCCATAACTCTGATTTCTTCATCTCACCTCAGTCTCTACCTCCATTTTTTTTTTTTTTTTTTTTTTTTTTTGGTCTCAGATGGGTCACTCACAGCTTCTAGATACATATAAAATATACTACAAAACTACTTAAAATGATTCGGGGGTTCAAAGCCCCTCTCCGTTTTGGCTATATTTGGCCATTTAAACATTAAGGTGGTGATGGTTGTACCCACCACCAAATTTAATGTGAACCCGGGCAGAGATTTGAAGCTCCAGCGGGGCAAACATATTTTCCATATATTTGTGGAAAGGATGAGAAGTCTAGAAAAAAGACAAATCTCACAGAAGCATGACTGTTGTATTTCCTTTCAATTCTGCCTCAAACTCCTTCTTCTGAAGCTTAGATGCACGATCATGAAACTCTAGCCTGGGCTCCATCTTTGAGACAGATGTATTATGTTTGTTTGCTTGTTTGTTTGTTATTGTTTTGACAACACCCTCATGAAAATGCATCTTGCAAATAGAAGTTCATCCAGACAAGTTTCCATTTTCACTTGCTAGTGTTTTCAGTTAAAATTGTTAGATAATTGTACAGACAAACTTGAACCATTAGGGCAGGAGATGCTACATGTGATACTTGAAATCCTCCTTGATCAGCAAATATATGAAAATGTGAAAGCGAATGAGAAAATGTCAGTGTAGAGGGTATGCAAGGTCATGTGCAAAAGTCTAAAGTACCCAAGCTGAAGATCACCTGTACCCTGCTCCTTGGAGTTCAAACCCAGACACCACTCACTTGGTGCATGCCCTGGAGCAAGGCTTCCTCTGTACCGTCAGTGGTGGAATGAAGACACCCATAGCGGCTGCTTCACAGGGTTGATGAGAGGATCAAATGAGACAATGTCTGCAGGAACACGTGATAAAGCTGTTATTGCCATGAAGTACAGCAAAGGACAAAGGAAAAGGACTATGTCATTTCTTGAGTCCTTGGCACTGGACGTGATGCACATCCTTGGGTGGGTGGAGAAGTCAGGGAAGCTGGTCTTGCTGATAAAGAGATACAAAATTCTGGGCCGGGTGCAGTGGCTCACGCCTTTAATCCTAGCACTTTGGGAAGCCGACATAGGCAGATCATGAGTTCAGGAGATGGAGACCATCCTGGCTAACATGGTGAGACCCAATCTCTACTAAAAAATACAAAAAATTAGCCGGGCGTGGTGGCAGGCGCCTGTAGTCCCAGCTACTCACGAGGCTGAGGCAGGAGAATGGCATGAACTGGGGAGGCGGAGCTTGCAGTGAGCCGAGATCGTGCCACTGCACTCCAGCCTGGGTGACAGAGCAAGACTCCATCTCAAAAAGAAAAAAAAGAAAGGAGAAATACAAAATTCCTTTGGTTTTGGCAGTCATAATAAAATTCTGTGTTTACTGAAGTGTCTCAATGTCATATTTAAAATTTTTCATAGCTGATATAATATACAAAATTACAAATTGACAACAATATATTTATCATTCATACACACACATATTCCCTTGATGTATGTGCATATATATGTGTGTCTGTGTGTATATATATGTATATTTTCCATTTTATAGTTGTAAACAGATCCCTAATTTCTAATTTTGGTTCACCCAGTATCTTAATGCTCAGGCCCTGGCCATTTCGTTTTTCTAAAAATAGATGTGTTTTTCTACTTTGGCATTCCTCTTATTTTTTATTTATGAGAAAACAACAAGACAGTGGACCTATTTTTTTCCCTCCTGGATGGCCAGAGGTAACAATTCTTTGCTCATTTTCTTTGTTCCTGAATTGCCTGTGTCTAAAATAATTGGTGCCCAACTTCCTGCTCCTCCTCCCTCTTCTCCTCACTCCACTTGCAGATCCCAGGGCTGCCAGGGCTGCACTGAGCTCCGTGCCCACAGGAGACAGGAGAGTGTGAGAGAGAGCAGTCACAGTTCCTAGGAGGCCCCTGTGGACTCCCAGTTGCTGCCTGCTCCCAGGAGCTCACATTTCCCAAACTGAGGATGGTCCTGGGATGTGGCCAAGTCCCTTGTAGAGGCAACTGCTCCCTGGGAACTACCATCATGCTCCTATTCCAAACCCTGCTGGGGCACACTGTCAGCACTGAAGAGGGTGGAAAACTTCCATCTTTCTGAATCCCTTTCAGTTCCAGGTCTCCCATTGGGGTGCCTGAAGAGTGGGAGGAGGGAGATAAAGAGAGCGCACCAGCCAGAGTGGTGCATCTCCATCCTGGGGTCGCGTTGTTGCTGTTTCCTGTGGACTGCCCCAGGGGACCCAGGTTGGGACTTATGGAAAATAGCAGGGGTTCAGTTTGGTGGTAGCAAAAAGTGTGTAACAAGGAGGTGGGGGTGAAGCTATGGGGGGTGGTGAATGGGCAGAGTCATGTAGGGCAGGAGATGCCAGGGAGAATTTGTGCTTGATTTGACTGAAAAAGGAAGAGATTGTTGTTAATTTTTTTGATCACTAAAATAATATATGAAGAGAATTCAAATTTAAATGAAGAGAATTTGGAAATGAATGTGTACATATAGAAAAACAGAGGGTACAAGGTTTCAGTTGGGTAGGAAGAGTAAGTTCAGCATGGGGATTACAGGTAATGATACTCTATTGTATACTTGACATTTGCTAAGAGGGTAGCTCTTAGGTCATCTCACTACACATGAAAAATGGTAACTATATGAAGAGATGGACAGATTTATTAGCTTGACTGTAGTAATAAGTTTACTATGTGTATTTATATCCAAACCTCATGATACACATTTCATATGGTTTGGCTGTGTCCCCACGCAAATCTCATCTTGAATTATAGTTCCCATAATCCCCGCATGTTGTGGGAGGGACCCAATGGGAGGTAATTGAATCATGGGGGTGGTTGCCTCCATGCTGTTTTCGTGATAGAGAGTGAGTTCTCACGAGATCTGATGGTTTTATAAGGGGCTTTTTCACTCCTGTGCTCTGCACTTCTCCTTGCTGCTGCCATGTGAAGAAGGACGTGTTTGCTCCCCTTTCTCCCTTCTGCCATGATCATAGGTTTCCTGAAGCCTCCCCAGCCATGCCAAACTGTGTTTTTATTATAAATTTTTCTTTTATATTTTTTCTTTATAAATTTTTCTTTATAAATTACCCAGTCTTGGGTGTGTCCTTACAGCAGCATGAGAACAAACTAATACAACAGTTTAAATATATATAATTTCAATACAAGATTTTTAAAAAGTAAATTCCTATAATGCATACCCAGATATAGCCATTGTTAATATTTTAAAATGCATCTTTTTACTCTTTTTCTGGATGAAGATAGATGGCTAGCTAGTTTGATTGATTTTGAAAGTAATTATAAATGAAATCTCATTGTTAAGGATTATTTTTATTTATTTATTTTTGAGATAGAGTGTCACTCTTGTTGCCCAGGCTGGAGTGCAATGGCATGATCTCAGCTCACTGCAACCTCCACCTCCTAGATTCAAGCGATTCTCCTGCCTCAGCCTCCTGGGTAGCTGGGGTTACAGGTGCGTGCCACCACACTCGGCTAATTTTGTATTTTTAGTAGAGAAGGGGTTTCTTCATGTTGGCCACGATGGTCTCAAACTCCCAACCTCAGATGATCTGTCCGCCTCAGCCTCCCAATATGCTGGGATTACAGGTGTGAGCCACAACGCCCAGCCTTGTTACAGATGATTAAAAACAGTTGATTGACACAATAACTTAAGAAAATAAAATATAATAGCAGTACGGTGCATGGATAGGTTGGTGATTGAGCAATCTACCAATAAAAAAAAATTAAGAATGTTATTGCAATGGTTAAGAGGAAACAGATCCTTGAACTTGGGTGGTGGCTATGGATAAACAAAGGAAGGCTAGATTCTTCCAGTTTCCAGCCTAGATGACTGGGGAATTGGGAGCCATAAACATGGCCTTTGTGGGAGGGGAGGACTATGTGTGTATCTTTAGATGTGTTGAATGTGTGGTGGTGGTCAATCTAGTGGTTAGAGATGTGGGCTGGGACTCAGAGGAGGACAAAATCCAGATTTGAAATTCATTTGCATTTTAAAGATTGCTTTGGTTAAAGTATATGAGATTTCTGAAGGAGAAAAAAGAGAATTTTTAAAAACACAGATAAGAAAAGAAATGTGGGGACATCCATGTTTAGAAAATGCCAGAAAGACAGGGAGCTAGAGGAGGCAGACGAGGGAACCCAGGATGGTAGGAGAAATTCAAGAGTGCAGGGTCCTTGCAGTCAAGGGTGGAAGTGACTTCAAAAATGGGTTATTTGTGGCCTCAAATGTTATAGAGAAGAAAAAGAGGATGAGGATTCAGCAAAAAAGATGGAAGGAAATAATGTAAAGTATCTAGCACACTTTCTGGCACAGGGAAAGAACAGTAAATATCAGCTATTATTTGAACAACAGACCATTAGATTTGGCAGTTAGAAAGTGCTTACCCCTTCATCCTCAGACCCAGTCAAATGTCTTGCACAGAGTTGGAGCTTATTAAGTGTGTTTTACAATATAATCAGTGAGTAGAAGACAGAAGAGGAAGAGCTTAAGAGTGGTGATAATATAGAGGTGGCCAAGTCATAAATCTGCTCATCCTGCCTTTTGGGAATGTGTGTTCTGGGGTCCACTGTGCACACAGGCTGGTGTGCTTGGGGAGCCAGGCCAGCACTATGGGGACCTGATTGAGAAAGAGGTTGATGGCAATCTCCTGCTAACATTTCTCAACCCCTCACAGGTGTCACATAGAATGGGCATCAAGTGCAGTGGGTAACTATAGCATTGTCACGGAGTTTGTGCTCCTGGGATTTTCTCATCTCCATGAGTTCCAGGTCCTGCTGTTTGCTCTGATCCTGTTGATATATGTGCTGACGCTGCTGGGCAACCTGGCCATCATCAGCCTCACTTGCCTTGACTCCCACCTTCACTTACCCATGTACTTCCTCTGCGACTTGTCCCCAATGGAGATGCTGGTCACCTCCACTGTGGTACCTAGGATGCTGGCAGACCTGCTATCCACTCACAAGACGATGTCTCTGGCTGAATGCCTAATCCAGTCTTTCTTTTACTTCTCCCTGGGCTCTGCCAACTTCTTGATCCTCACGGTCATGGTCTTTGATCACTACATGGCCATCTGCCGCCCCCCGCACTACCCAACCATTATGAATGGTTCAGCGTGTGTGAAGCTGGTGGTGGCCTGTTGGGTGGTTGGTTTCCTCTCCATTGTCTCTCCCACACTGCAGAAAATACAGCTCTGGTTCTGTGGCCCTAACATCGTCGACAACTACTTCTGTGACTCTGCCCCGCTGCTCAAGCTTGCCTGCTCTGACACCCACCATATTGAGCGCATGGTTCTCTTCCTGTCCCTGCTCTTTGTGCTGACCACCATGCTGCTCATCATCCTCTCCTACGTCCTTGTTGTGGCTGCTGTGCTGCACATCCCCTCCTCCTCTGGGCGCCAGAAGGCCTTCTCCACCTGTGCCTCTAACCTCACAGTGGTGGTGCTGGGCTATGGCAGTGCCATCTTCATCTACGTGAGGCCAGGCAAGGGCCATTCCACACACCTCAACAAGGTGGTGGCCCTGGTGACTGCAGTGGTAACTCCTTTCCTCAACCCCTTCATCTTTACCTTCCGGAATGAGAAGGTCAAGGAGGTCATTGAGGATGTGACCAAAAGGATCTTCCTTAGAGACCCAGCAGCCTGTAGGTGAAAGAGTGAGCCCTTGACAGGGCTGGAGAGCACCTGACAAGTCATGAGGAGTAGACTTGCTGCAGGTGGGCACCCACATGCCTAAGCTGGAGCTCCTCACTCTCTTTTTTTCTCAATTTCTCCTGCTCTCTCATCTTCATGCAAGTTTCTTCTCTTGCACTGCAGAGAACTAATGGACACACACTGTTAGAATGTCTCAAAGGCAAGTTTCTGTGTGTCTGAGATAGTTAAGGAATGGATAGGGAATATGGAGTGAGTACAATGGGACGATATTAATTAAAAGAGATAATCCAAACAAGTAAGACTCTTAGTGCAGGGTCTAGTACATTAAGTAAGAGCTCAGTAAATGTAGCTATTATTAAAATGTCCTATTAAAACCTCTCTTTCTCAGCTCTATGGTTTTGCTTGCATTCTTTTAAGTTTGTGTTCAACTTTTATTTTGGGTATGTTTCCTTTTTAGGACCTGGCTTCAAGGTCTAGGATAGAGTTCTGAAAATGGGAGGTGTTCTAAGAAGAGCAGAGAGGCCTGGCACCCCAACGCAGGAGGAGCCATGTGCCTCTGTTGGCTCTCCTCTCTCGGCCTGACTGCTCCTGGATGGAAGCACCCCTCACACCCAGGCTGCCCATTTCTTCCATCTGGCCCCAAAGCCTCTTGCCTTTCCACAGAAATGGCTCTCTGGGAGCCACTCCTCCAACCCTCTTATAGAAAGTCATGAAGGCCTTACCTTTTTCATGCACATGAGAGTGGGGAAAAGCTGAGCTGCGTCCACACTCTCAGACTTGCTGCCTTGCCCTTCCCATGGGCCACTACTTCCCTTCTACTGTAGAACCTTAGATCCAAGTTCCAGAAAGAGGACCAGTTGCCCAGGCCTTCTGAGGTTGGGTTTCCTGAGAGCAGCCTGGCCAGATTACCAGGGCCCCTGGATGGTAGAAGCAAATATGATAGAAGTCAGATGAGAAGGAGTAAATGAAGTGGGACTGGTGTTGTGGGTAACGGGATGGGAGGGCTGATAAGAGGCATTCCTTGGAAATCTGGATGGTGTGGGAAGTCACGGGAAGATGGCAGCGGCAGGAAGAGCTCCGGGTCTGGTTTCTTTTACTAGACTGGGTCTCAATTGGGCTGGGCTAGGATTGGCAAAGTGGGGCAAAGAGTAGATGCAAACTTCCTCTCATTTCTGAAGCTGGCTCTGTCCACAGGATCCTTAGAGGAGAGGCCCTGCTCATAATTTGCAGTGTGGAGTCACAGGATGGGAGCCGCCCCACAGGGCCAAGACTATGAAGAATGGTTGTAGGGGAAGCATTCCAGGACACAGAGCCTGGAGGCACCACTGTCTTACTGTCTCTGCCATTTAGCTTGATCTCTAACATATATGTTTTTTTTTTTTTTTTCAACCACCACAGTACATTTTTGCATTTGTGGGCCTTGCCAAAAGTGGACAGATACTTCTGATTCTGCTGTAAAGACCAGCAGGGAGAAGTTTTTCATCCTGAGAACTTGTCTCTTTCACCTCTCAAGAGACTAATTACTTGCCCTCCTTGCAAACTTCCTGAAAAACTGAAGAGCTAAGTGGAAAGTAATTACCTCCTTCTGAGATGCAGATACTTTTCCTCAGCTTCTCCTCCTAAAATAATCAGCACAGGAGTCACTCAGTGTCCTCCCCAGGGACTCCTTCCTGCTACTCTCTTTTCTCTGCACATTCCCCTCTTAAAAAAGTAAAAATAATCAATAGCCTGTAGCAGGCTATCGCCTGTTTTTCATAGGATTTCCTTGGAAGTGGGGTCTCTGGTCAGTTTTGGGGAAGGAATGACTAGCCTTGGGCCTTCACAGCAATCACCCCAGGGAATCTAGCATCACGCAACCTGACTTGCCCCACAGCCTTGCCTGTGGTTCTTTGCTCTTCAAAGTGTGATGCTTGAAACAGCACTGGCATCTCCTGGGAGCTTATTGGAGATGCAGAATCTCAGGTCCCACCTGATACCTCCTAAATCAGAATCTGCATTTTTGCAGGATCCCCAGGTGATTCCTATGCACATTAATATCTGAGTAACGCGGATCTAAACAATTTGCTGGTAGAATTTTCAAACAGAAAATTGTATAAGAAAGCCCTTGTTCCAATCTCAACAATGTGAAAGGCATTGGAAGAGGGAATTTGGGGACACATTTGCTATTATTGGAGCCATCTTTCCTTGGTAACCTTTATCCCAGGTCCCATTTCCAGAGACAGTAGTAACCAGGATAAAGACCCTGAAGACTCTCATCCTAGTCTGACTTTAAACTTCTTGAGTGACTTCAATCAATGGCCCAGCCTCTGACTCACTGTTAGAATTCTATGTGGATGTGACCTAGAGATGTCTAGATATATTGGTTCCAGACATTTGTCTTAATGTGGCAGGGTTGTCAATGTGCATAATGTCAAATGAGACTCCTGGATAGATAGAAATGAAAAAATAATTTTAAAAAAATCCTGCAACTTGCTGGGAGAAATCTTGGGATTCCAGTTCCAAATCAAAGTAGCTGCTATAAAAGGCTCCCCAGGTTTAAGACATGATGTAAGTAAAACACAGCCTCATGGAATTGCAAGGGAGTAGGTCATGTAGGCCTACCTTCCTCTGTCTCGGTGCAGGCATCCCCACTGCAGCACACTGAGCAGACTGGCTTAGGGACTCTGCTTGAACCAAGTCCAGGGATGGAGCATGCCCAGCTGTGGGAGGCAGCCCCTTTCTTCACTGCATGGTTCTAGATTTTAAGGAGAAATCCTTATGTCAAACCTCAATATGACTTCCTCTAACCTTCACCCATTGTCCCAGTTCTGCCTTTTTCAGTTATGCAGGCAGACTAGCAGGTAAGCAAAGATATCTATGCATTCCCCTCCAAAATATTCAGGTTTACAAATAGGAGGTTGCATCAAACCGTTTCTAGAACTCTTGCATTCCATATTGCTTTGTTTGGTTCCTGTTAGGCGCATCTTGGAACTGATTGTGGTACTAGTTTAGACAACTAACTGAGATGTAGAGCAGTGGGAAACCTTTTCTCTTGCTCTGTTGACTATATTTCTTACCATCAACTAAGATGGCATTCCATGTTTAGGTTATCGTGCTAACTCATGTTCCAAATTCATATAAACCTCATGATTAATGACAGCTAGCATTTATTGAACACCTACTATATTCTAGGTACAGGAAAAACAAAGATCTATAAGGCACGACACCTAACATAAGGAGCTCAGAACCCACACATAGACAAAACTACACTGAACCAAGTCCAGAGATGGACCATTCCCAGCTATGGGAGGAAGCCCCTTTCTTCACTGCATGGTTCTAAATCTTAAGAAGAAATCCTTATGTCAAACCTCAATGTGACTTCCTCTGAGTTCCTGAAGGCAAAGCTCTTAGGGAATGCCCCATTTCTTTTGATTAAGTTAAAAGTTAAGTTGAAATGACTTTTTGAGGTCCAAAGAACAGTTTTATAGGCTGAGAAGAGGAAAAGTGAATTCCTGAGAGAGGCAACTGAGTGTGTAAAATAACATAGACATAAAATGGTATATTGTGTAGACAACCAAAGCCTAAAAAGACAGGATTAATGAGTGGGTTTCTGGAGACTGGCCATGGGTATCATCAGTAATCAGACCCAAGTCCCCCAGTGGACCTGTAAGTGCCCTCTGCAAGATGCTCCACTCACTGAAATAATGGCATATTTGATTACAACAAACTTCAGTGTGCACATCAGTGTAGAAATCTTTGCTTGCCTAGGGCAATCATATTGTAGTCACCAAAGGTGCTATTTACCTTTAGCGCTGAAACTGTATTGCCTTTAATTTTGCAAATAACCTAAGTAAGTTCAGAGAGCTCAGCTTTTCTGAAATGCTTGATTTCCCTCTCTGCCAGCAGCTGAATTAGTCACGTGTTATATCCCTTTAAGGTTGGTTTGCTCAGGTCCTCCAACAAAAGGGAGGCATGGGGATGAGACTGAGAATGGGGGGATCTGCCTTCTGTGTCTGTGAAGGAGAGGGAAGGAAATCTGTGGTGTCCCCTCTCCTTAGATCACAGCCAACTTCCTCCATGACAAGGACAAGGGCCTCATATACAGTCCTTTGGACTCACCCCTAGGGCTGGGTAACCCAAGAACTTCTGGGTGAGTTGTCCACTGAGTGAGAGAAGCACAAATGTGAGTGATGAGCTGCCCAGCTGCTAGTGAAGAAGCCGGGTCCCCTCATATATGGAGGATCCTGTGTCTATCAGATAAAATAATTTGTAAGTTCCCTTATAAGGGCGATGCCATGAGCTTTACCTCCATAGGACTTGGGAGGTGTCTAACTCAAGTGAAGGAGAATGACAGCAATGCAGCGCTGACTGGGGAGCAGGATCTAAGGGAAACCCAGAGGTAGGATGCTAGTGATGTTCTGGAGCCCCCTGGAGAACCCATAGTGGGGCATTGTAACAAGGTTCCTGAGAATGTGGAAAGGACTTTAGAATTGGCTAACTGGCAGAGGCTGGAACGGTTTGGAGGGCTCAGAAGAAGACAGGAAGGCATGGGAAAGTTTGGAACTTCCTAGAGACTTGTTGAATGGTTTTGACCAAGATACTGATAGTGATATGGACAATGAAGTCCAGGCTGAGGTGGTCTCAGCTGGAGATGAGGACCCGAATGCTGGTAGCCAAGGCAATGGGGAAAATGTTTCCAGGGCATGTCAGAGACCTTCACAGCAGCCCCTCTCATCAAAGGCCCAGAGGCCTAGGAGGGAAAAATAGTTCGTGGGCCAGGCCCAGGGCCCCACTGCTCTGTGCAGCCTCAGGACTTGGTGCCCTATGTCCCAGCCACTCCAGCTCCAGTCGTGGCTAAAAGGAAAAAAGGTACAGCTCAGGTCTTTGCTTCAGAGGGTGCAAGCCCCAAGCATTGGCAGCTTCCACATGGTGTGCAGAAGACAAGAGTTAAGCTTTGGGAACCTCTGCCTAGATTTCAGAGGATATATGGAAATGCCTGGAAATCGATGGTTAAATTGGCAGGAATTAAACACAGCCATGATTAAAAAAAAAAAAAAAAGTAGATAACAGAAACTCATAATCAAATAAGTTATGCTAAAAACAAAGGTGATTCATATTAAAAACTCCTCGTTGCTTTGCTGCATTGTACTTTTGTCCATGAGACTGAGGTTATTTAGGCCACGTGTCTCAGTGTGGTAGAAATACCGTATGGGGCGGTACGACGGGGCATCTTTCCCTAACTCCAACTTCAGATGCCATCTTGGTAGCTTAAAATTGGACACGGTGAAAATATTGACAGCAGGAAGCTGGCAAATGCTAGAAGTCAGCAAATGGAGAGCTGGGGCTAAACATTTACCAGCAGACCACTGAGCCACGACCACCATTCCTCAGTATCTGTCAGGCATTGTTGAAGAAACATATGTACATCAGAAAACCTAGGGCTGAAAGAATTAGTGAATCAGACCGATATGAATCCAGTCCACTGTAGTCAACACTGACCTTTTCTTAGTTTGACCCAGAGGGTTTTTCACCTCACCAAACTCCTAAAATCCCACCCGTGCAGGGTCTTGATGTTACTACCAACCACCGCAAGATCCAGGCCTGACTTTCCTTTGGAAAGTGATAATATACCTTTGTCTTCCTTCCTCGAAAACTTTCATACCCTCGGTTTCTTGCTCTCTAATCCTCCCAACTAGAAGAAATAAATCCACTTTTTGACTTCCCACTGGGATTTACATGTGTGAGGATGGATTCTTGGGTTAGCCAGTTAGAGCTAGGATGCCAGACAAGTGAAGGATGGGTGGGAAGATATTTGGGGCCAAGGAAAACATTTTAGTTTCATGAAATCCTGCCATGATTTTGCCTACACTTAAATCAGTTCTGGGTGTTGAAAGCAACCTTGCCCTCCTACCACCCGGAAATTAGGTTGCAGTGTAAGCCACTTCTATGAAGTGAAAAGCCTGTTGCCATCTGTGCATCTACATCCAACGACCTTACATAGACAAACAGCCACATCAACTGTTCTCACCTCCCAGGGAAAATGGTATCATAGCAGAGGGACTGTGAATCCATTGTATAATTAACATTGTATATGAACAGAATCAAAATATTTATTCAAAATAAAAATATCTTACCTGTATAGGTATTATGTGCTATACTTCAAATGCTCGTGGAACCAATTGTGCTCAATAAAATACGAATCTTTTTTTCCGTCTTTCCAACTTTTATTTTGGGTTCAAGGGGTACATGTGCAAGTTTATCACCTGGGTAAATTGCACGTTGCTGGGGTTTGGTGTACAGATAACTTTGTCACCAAAGCAATTAGCATAATACCTGATAGACAGTTTTTCAGTCCTCACCCTCCTCCCTCCCTCCACCCTCAAGTAGGTCCCAGTGTCTACTATACCCTCATTTGTGTCCATGTATACTCAGTGTTTAGCTCCCATTTATAAGAGAAGATGTGGTATTTGGTTTTCTGTTTCTGTCTTAATTTGCTTAGGATAAAGACTTCCAGCTCCATCTGAGTTGCTGCAAAGGACATGACCTCACTGGTTTTTATGGCTGCGTAGTCTTCCATGGTGTATATGTACCACATTTTCTTTATCCAGTCCACCATTGATGGGCATCTGGGTTGCTTCTATGCCTTTGATATTGAAACACAAATCTTTAAAAGTAACATTGAATCTATACTTGCTTTCTGCCAATATGTGTTTCTCTCAAGTGATAGATACTAAATGTGCAATTACTGTGAGGAAGGGGTTACTAGAATTGTTGCCATTACAAGTCTACAAACTTGTAGAAACTTGATAGATATGTGATCAGTAAGGGTCCAGAGGAGGCAAAACTGAGCAGCTTCAGACCCTGGAGGTTCCAACTTTGAATTAACCCAACTTTTAATTCAGATGGAAGAAGAAAATTCCAAAGATGGGGAGATGGAAAAAAAGGTCTGAAGAACCAGATCCTGCTGTCAGTTCTGCCATTTCTTTGACCAACTCATTCTTCCCCTCAACCGTGTTTCCCTTTCCCACTAAAGCGGGCCAGGAACACTGCTTGCTGCAGTTTCAGAATCAGAAATTTTCCTTCTGAGCTTTCATACACTCCATAGGAAAACAGCTTATTGAAATTAACCACATTTTAAAATTTCTCTCAGTACAGGGAACCCCTTGAGGTCAGACTCCACATTTCTTTCATCTTTAACAGCCACTGCTGAGTGGAGTGTTTGGTTCATGATAGGTGATCAGTGAATCTTTATTTAATTGAATTACTATGAGGGTAAAAACCAAATGGAAAATATATGTAAAAGTGGTTCGTAAAGTATGAAAAGTATACAAAAGTAAGATATTGTTAGTAGAATTATTCTTAATTTACTCATCCTTCTTTCATTTACTCTACAAATACTTACTTTTCTAGGTAGCAAGCAGAGAATAAACAGAGGAAAAAAACATCAATTCATTCAACAGCAATTGCAAACACCAGAGTCATTGCTCTGTTATGTAATTAAAGAACGAGCAAAAATTTTGGTCCAGAAACTGAAACTAGGAACATAAAAAGACCCTCTGACTTGGCTGAGGGGTATCTCAGCAAGAAAGAAAGACACTTTCAGAAAGCCAGAGAAAGGGGTGCCTTGTTTAGGAAGGAGTTAACTTGGGGTAAGAGGAGGTCACAAGGAGACCCAACGGGCTGGCAAGCAAGCCACATCTCCCAAGCTCCAGATGAGCCTACCTCATTCATTTCCACATAGTGGATTTTTTAAATGCTCGACATTTGTGATAAATTAGTAGTTTTATTGTTTTCAAGTAAGTGTAGCTATGAATAAACTCCTGATTCTAGTTTATATATCACAAATTGGGAAATAGAGTTTGGTAAATTAAAGTGTATTTACAGAAACAATGTGTCAGAACAACTTAAACTGGGGATACTTTAGAAAATTCTGCGTAGGAGAAAGCTAAGGGAACACCATGATCCTGAGGTCAAAGTAACTGGAAGATTTTTTAAATTTCCAGCTATAGTTGGAGGAGGGAGGACAGTGGAGCTGATGTTTGACTCCAAAGGCAGCATGGGACATAATAGACTTTCAAGAATTTTATACCCACATGTATGTGAATGTAATATAATGTTCATATTTTATGTAATGTACAATATAATATATATGTGTGTAAAATAGGATATATAATGACTGAATAAATGAATTGACTAAGTTTATTACAATCCCTTGCCTTTAGGCAAATGAATATTTCTAACCATACAGGAGCAAAGTTTATTTTATCTTTCTAAAACTCTGAGTGTTTCCTCTCTGGAAACCACATAATTCCTCATTAGTGGAGATTTATCTTGTTTTAATTTCCCTCTGTTTCATCTTTCTCTGATGCAAAGATACCTGATGAATTGCACTCTCACAGTGTCCACCTTATAGTCAATGTGCTACTCAGGTGTCATCTCATCAGGAAGCCGTCATTCAGCCCCTGCCTGGTCTCAGTGTTGCTCTCCTGTATGCTCATAAAACCTTCTGTGAATCCACTGTTGCACTTTCCCCACTGTGCTGGAAACAGCTATTTATCACTCTTTCCTTCCTTAGGCCAAGAGCTTTGTCAGGCGAAGAACCATTTATGCCTTTTTTACCTTCTTACCCTCTACCTGTTACAGTGCCTGACATACACAGCCTACTCAATATTGATGAAATGAATGAATGGATGAATAATCATACAAGGACCCAGCCCTCCCCGCAACACTCACACTCACTGAAAAACAATCAGTTTGTTTTCGGTAAGTTTTGCTTCTTCCCTTGATCCCATGTAGCCCAAGCACTTAGTGGTGCGTACACTCAGCAATGGTGCATACTGTGATAGAGAAGCACGCCCTGAACATGCACACACATACACACATATGTACACACATACACATCCATGCACACGTACTGGGACTGGATACTACCTCTTGATCAGAGAGCACTTCTTGGCTACTCTTCCTTAAATGCAAAGCGCATGCACTTCCCTTTACTGAAAGCTCTGGGCTACTCTCAGAGTTCTTACGGCTGCCAGGGGACGTAGGGAACACTTCCATGGTGGCCCATAAGAGCTTTGGGCCAGACAGTGCAGCACTGAGGGCTCACTGTAGTTATTGCTCAGAGGAAAAAAACTAAAGAAACTCAACAGTGGTCTTCCCACTCACTGGAGGTCTCCCTCCCCACAGAACTGCTCGATGGAGGCAGGCCAGGTCCCTCCGGGCCCCAGGCTCATCATTGTGCCTTGCAAAGACCTTTCAGCCTCTGCATCTGCCCCTGTAGCACTGTTTTAACTGTCTCATTGCGGAAGGTAAGGATAAAGGGATTGAGGAAGGGGGTGAAAACTGAAGTCACCAAGGCCACGACCTTCCTGACTTGCACAGAGTGAGCTTTGCCAGGCCTGACATACAGAAAGATAGTACTACTGTAGCCAATGAAGACCAGTGTGAGGTGAGACCCGCAGGTGGAGAAAGTCTTCCGGCGGCTGCTGGCAGAGGGGATCCGCAGCACGGTGGTCACTATGTAGCCATAGGAGATGAGGGTCACCAGGAAGGAGCTGAGGACAAAGGCCAAGGCCATTAGAAAGTCCCAGAATTCCAATAGGTGAGTGTCAGAGCAGGACAACTGCAGGAGAGGTGCACTGTCACAGAAGAAGTGGTTAATGACGTTGCCATGGCAGTAATCAAGATGAGCTCGGGAGAGGACAGTAGGTACCATGGCTAGGAAAGGAGCTGACCAGGCAGCCCCAGCCAGCTGGACACACACAGCCCGGCTCATCAGAGTGCCATAGCGCAGTGGGTGGCAGATGGCCACAAAGCGGTCAAGGGCCATGTCTGTCAGGATGAGGAAGGAGGTGGAACCCAGGGAAAAGTAGAAGTAGAACTGGACCATGCAGCCAGTGAAGGTAATGACTTTGTAGGGGACCAGCAGGTCTGAGAGCATCCTGGGCACTGCAGTCATGGTTACCAAGATCTCCAGCAGGGAAAAATTGGCCAGGAAGAAGTACATGGGTGTATGTAGGTGGGTGTCAGCTATGACCATAACTATAATGATGGTGTTTCCCATGAAGGCGAGAAGATAAAGCATGAGGAAGGGGCCATACAGAAGAGCCTGCAGCTCACCGAAGGAGGAGAAGCCCGAGAGGACAAATTCGGAGGGCTGGCTCAAATTTGCCATGATCCACAGGCTAGGGCCCTGCATGCAAGGGAAACAAAAGACAGATGGAGAGGCAGAAACAGAGAGATAGAGACAGAGAACCACTGACCTTGAAACAGAAGAAACAGGGACAGAGACAGAGAATAGGGAGAGCAAGGCAAGTAGCCAGCGGGTGATAAACAGATGAGCAGAAAGAAAAAGCAATAAAGATAACAATGGAATAGGAGAGTCATAGAGAAACAGAGTGAGGGTATCAGCGAAGCGAAAGACATAGAAAGCCATTATTAAGAAGAGAGAAGGCTGGGGATGGTGGCTCATGCCTGTAATCTCAGCACTTTGGGAGGCTGAGGTGGGAGGATCACCTGAAGTCAGGAGTTCAAGACCAGCCTGGCCAACATGGTGAAACCCTGTCTCTACTAAAAATACAAAAATAAGTCAGGTGCAGGCGCCTGTAATCTCAGCTACCTGCAAAGCTGAGGCACGAGAATTGCTTGAACCTGGGAGGTGGAAGTTGCAGTGAGCCGAAGTCGTGCCACTGCACTCCACCCTGCGTGACAGAGCAAGACTCCATCTCAAAAAAGAAAAAAAAAAAAAAAAGAACAAAGAAAAACAGAGGAGTGGATTAAGGAAGACCACATGGCAACAGACATTGACATTTAGGGAGAAAACAAGAAGAAAACAACAGAGGAACAGAGAAAGAACAGAAAAAAATTCAAATAAGAGAGAGGGAGAAATAGAGAAATACAGAAAGGGGAGGAACACAGAAAAAAAGAGAGGAGGGAGAGAAAGCATTAGTGCATGTGACCCAGAAACCCCCGAACGCAGGCTGATCCGTCTGTGTCACACCCAGAGGTTGCGCCCCAAGACCCCGTTTAAAGGCTCCCTGCGAACCTTTCTGAGCTGCCTCTCTGAGGAGCCTCACTTGTGCACATTTCTCTGGCTGTGATCATGAAATTGGTGAAAGTCAGAGTTTTGAGTCCAGAAATTAGTGTCTTTTAGAGTGGGCCTCTGCTTTGTGTTTGCAAAGATGGAGAGCAGAAAAGGTGCAGGAGGTCAGGGAGCGAGGCCTGGAAATCCAAGTGACTGCTCTCCAGGGACACACACAGTCATCAGGTTTCCCAAGGGCGTCAGCGGTCTACCCAAGGGCGCTGCTTTGTTGTCTCCACTGCACTTCCCCTCCCCTCGTGGTGCAAAGCGTAAGCTATAGAGTTGGCCTGCCTGTGTTTGAATTCTGGCTCTAGACTTGCTTGTCACGGGCCATAAATCTGCTCTTCTTTGTTACTTACTCTCTCTGAGCCCGTTTTCTCAGCTATAAAATAAAGGTATTACTGGTACTTAGCCTCTATGGTGATTATAAAATTAAATAAGTAAACTACTCAGTGCAGTGACTGGCACATACTAGCCAACAAATCGTTGTTGTTATTGTTATCACTGTTCTTATTGTTACGACCATCAATAGAACTCACATTTTTTTTGGCCCATCGTCTCTCTACACTTCTTCTCGTTGCCAGCATGTGCGTGTGTGTGAAGATCTTTACAGCTTTACAGTGTTTCTTGGAATTTCAATTCACCAAAAGGGTACTTTAAAACATTTCAAACACAAACAAACATAACTGTTTACAACACAAACTGTCAGGAGTGGAAGGAGTGAAGCTGTGTATAGATATACTCTGGCCCTTTCTCCAACCCCATAAAAGCTTCATCTGGGGCTGTGTCCTGGCCATCCAGCAATGACATTCTAATTTTCAAAAGCCTTGCACCCGGCCGAGCGTGGTAGCTCACACTTGTAATTCCAGCACTTTGGGAGGCTGAGGCGAGTGGATCACAAGGTCAGCAGTTCACGACCAGCCTGGCCAACACAGTGAAACCCCATCTCTACTAAAAATACAAAAATTAGCTGGGCATGGTGGTGGGCACCTGTAATCCCAGCTACTTGGGAGGCTGAGGTAGGAGAAGCACTTGAACCTGGGATGTGGGGTTGCAGTGAGCTGAGATCGTGCCAATGCACTCCAGCCTGGATGACAAAGCTAGACTCCATCTCGAAAACAATAAATAAATAAATAAATAAATAAATAAATAAATAAATAAATAAAAATAAAGAGCCTTGCACTCATGCCACTGACAAACTTTAACGGTAGGTCTAAAATCTACCCCAGCACTGACTAAATTCAAACCCAGTCCTTATGTCTGTATTTCATGAGATCCTGACTGACATACAGATTTCCCCCACTCACCTTAGCCTCTAAGCCTGGTGTCTTCTTCGTAAGCTGCTCTCATTTAGGCATTCATAGCTGTTGACACCTGCCTAGTGGCTTCACTCTGTAATGTGTGTGACATCAGAGATGCAGTCTCTCTCCCTCGGGTTGTGTCTTGCGGCTGGGAAGGGTGGACAGGAGCGTTGTGCACAGCTGGGAAGAGGTGGCACTGCTGGGTGAACTAAAACACTGCCAGTCCTTATGCTGATTTTCTAATTCAGCACCTACCCTGTGTCACTACAAAGCCAGGGGCGGCAGCATTGATGTGGGGCTGGGAGATGGGAAAGAAGACCTTCAGGAGACCAGAGGGGAAAGGTGTTGATTCTGTCCCTTCTCTCTCAAGGATGAGTGTTTTCAGCTCTTTCTCTCATCCACATCTCCAAGTCCTTCGTGTCTTGATGATGTTTACAGCTGAGCTTACTGCATGGGAAACTTAGACTCCAGCAGTGTTTTCTCTGGGAGTGACAGGAAGCCAAGGAGCCCTCTGGGGACTTCTGAGGCACTGACGTTGCTCCTTAGAATAATGAGATGTCCTCTGTTTTGAGGAAAAAGATCTGAATAAAGAAATGGATAAAGACCTAGATACACCCAAGCAGCCGATGACTTAGGATCAGCACCTTGGCAATGCCTGTCTCCTGGCCCTTGCCCTCCTCCTAGGACCATGGAAAAAAGATGAGATCATGGAACAAACACAAAGGAATTTTCCCAGCTGGACTAAAATTATGACAGCCTGGGCACCTAGCCAGGGCTGGATCCAGAGTTTCCATTTGCAGACAAAATCTCCAAGTGCATCCAGGATTCAGGGATCTAGGGAGGCAGGGAATGGAGGCCCTGGACCATAGCAGCCTCTTGTTAAAATTCTCCAAAGAAAGTATCACCTGGAGAAGTCTGGGAATCAAACAGTGAGATTAAGAGGCAGATCTCTGCCTCCAGAGGCAGGGCCCTTGGTGGACACATCTTGGGATCTGGCTCCTGTGAGAAGATACATGCCCTGGGCACAAAGGAAAAGGGAATATGGTGAGGGCCCAGATCCCCACATCTTGGGATCTGGCTCCTGTGAGAAAATACACACCCTGGGCACAAAGGAAAAGGGAACATGGTGAGGCCACTCTGAGCTTCCAGCTCCCTAGTAAACTCCGAGTCACAGTCTTTCATCTCATAGACATTTAAACCTTATGCATGATACCCAGTGCAACCCCACCCACACTGAGACAGAAATAATGACTCAAAGATTTCAAGGAAAAGCTGTACAATGAAGATAGTGCAGTGGGGCCCTGAGTTTAAGAATAACTACGGCTGGAGGGGTTGGCTGGGCAATCTTTCTGTAGGACTTGAGCCTGGAACTGAGATTTGGACCTGACCCATTGAAAGCAAAGAAGAGGCTGGGCACAGTGGCTCATGCCTATAATCCTAGCACTTTGAGAGGCCAAGGTGGGTGGATCACTCGAGGTCATGAGTTCAAGACCAGCCTGGTCAACATGGTGAAACCCCGTCTCTAATAAAAATACAAAAAATTAGCCAGGCGTGGTGGTAGACACCTGTAATCCCAGCTAACCGGGAGGCTGAGGCAGGAGAATTGCTTGAGCCCAGGAGGTGGAGGTTGCAGTGAGTTGATATCGTGCCACTGTGCTCCGGCCTGGGTGGCAAAGCAAGACTTTGTCTCAAAACAAAAACAAAAAGAAAGAAAGTAAAGAAGAATGCAGGTCAAAAGGCTAGAAATGGAGGAGGAAGAAGAAAGGAGCCAGTTGCTAGCAGGGAGCTCAGGTAGGCAGACAGTGCTGGCCAGAGCAGGGCTGGAGGCAGGGGCTCGGGAATTGAAAGGCAGGAGGATAGGTCGGGGCTACATGAGCCTTCGTGACTATTCATTTTCTATTGCTTCTGTAGCCAATTACCACAAATTTTGTAGCTTAAACAACACAGATGTATTACCTGACAAATTCTACAGGTCAGTAACTTGACACAGGCCTCAATGAGCTGAAATCAAGGCGTCATCAGGGCTGCCTTCCTTTCTGGAGTCTCCTTGCTTTTCCAGCTCCTAGAAGCTGCCTACGTTCCTTGGCTAATGGTTCCCTCGTCCATCTTCAAAGCCAGCCACATGTGTCTCTTGGAACCGTCTTCTGTCATCACTTAGCCCTCTGACTGAACTCAGAGGAAAAGTTTCTCCACTTTTACAAATCCCTAAGATTAGATTCAGCCCACGTGGGTCACCCCTAAGATTAGATTCAGCCCACCTGGATTGCCCAGGCTAATCCCCTCATCTCAAGGTCTTCAACCCAATCACACCTGCAAAGTCCCTTTTCCTATGTAAAGCAACATTTTCACAGATTCCAAGGATTAGGGCTTGGACATCTTTGAGGGGACATTCCTCTGCCTATCGCAATGAGTACGTGCAGCTTTGGTGCCTGGTGAACCACTTATCTGACCAGATCCATTCATCTTTACACAGTTGTGTCCATTCCTTAATAAATATGTAGCATCAACTCTGTTAAATGATCATAACCTAGAGCAGCCTCCATTATCTAGGCGCATAACCCTAAATCTGTCGTTATTTCCTTTGGGATTGAAGGCACATGGAGCAATGTTAATTCTTGTTTCCTTTCTAGCCTTCCCAAAGAGAAAGAGCTAGGATCGAAACAGTGAGGGGAACTACTCTAGTGCTACTAAATTCTGTCCCCTGGGCTTCCTAGGCTTTGAAGAACCGCCCCATTTCCTTTTGGTTAACTTCTTCTGTCACTTGATGAGATTAATGGGAAATGCAGTCATTTACATG